>NC_000080.6:102367444-102667444 GCF_000001635.26 Mus musculus
TGGAGAGTAAAGGGGGAGAAAGAGGAGGATAGGAGGGAGGAGTTTAGTAAAGAGTCATTTGCAATTTTATGTGGTTATGGGTGAAGAAAAGAGCAATGAAAATTTCCACCACTTGCTTAACTTAATTTAGATTACTTAAAATAGTTAATATATTTGTAAGCAGCTTATAGACACTTCGGAATAACTACTTCAGAAAATACGCAGTTTTCTCTATTCCTTTTCGTAATGAAATGCTTGGCCCACTATAAGAATGATCTGTAGAGAGGTCCTAGTACTCCTTTGTGTCTCCCCCTTTCTCTTCCTCCCCTCCCCCACTCTCTTCCCACTCCCCTCCATCCACATTTCTCTCTTCTCCTTTAAGGTTTTCTCCTCTTCTTTGGTCCCTTGACCCTCATCTTTTCAGCTTCTACTTCTACCTGCTCCTTCCTTCTATAGTATCTTGGTATTCATGCTGGTAATTTTGTCTAACATTTTGTTTGGCACGTTTATTGCCACTGATGATCCAGTTTTTATATTAAAATTAAAATAAATTTCTATAAACTATCAGTCTCAGCTTAAAGTAGAATTAAATTTATTGTGCCATTTTAAGTTATCTTGGAGAACAGAAACCAAACCAAATGGTATACAAATCTTCGCAGTAACCAGCAGCTCTCTAAAGATCCTCAGCAGAAAAAGGGAAATCCTGGTACTGGAAACCAAGTCAGCAACTCAGGACTAGTAAGGTCATGGATCTTGGCGAAGAGCCTACAACTGCCAGTTTGCTAAACTAGTTTTATCCCTAACTGCATAATAAATATTTATTGTAGTTCTCATCCCTTGTCAAGGAAACTGCTCTAAATAATAAGCAACTACCATTATAGAAACTACATTATAGAGACCATTACAGAGACAACAGATCAAAACTCAGAGTTGAAGATCCAAGTTCCAACTAGTATCTTTACAGCAAACTCCTGCAAGAGCCAGAGGAACAGGACATTTTCTGTGAGGTTGTGTTTTCTAGAAATAATCAGAAGCTTTGGTTATTTCTCTCTGTGAAATCTCAATCTCACAAAATGGCTGCTCGATCACTCGCTGAACAAGGCCAACAGCAATAGACCTATTAACATGGGAGGGGGAAAGTTCAGAAAGTCTCATCCCTAGAGAAAAATGTCAAAGAAACTAAGGAGTGCTGAAAGCAGGAGAAAGTATTCATCAAGAAGGATAACCCCAAAATGGTTCTCTACTACAAGTGGTCAGCCCCACAATCGTCCATGCAAGCAACGTAGTAAAGATCCAGATGTTATAGTAAAGGAGAGAGGTTGGAGAGAACATGCATCTGAGTGAGACAAGGGGGAGGGTTGGACGTTAAGGAGAGAAAAAAATATATAATTCTGCTACAATTACAAATGATGTAACATGCACATAATGAATGACTCTGACTGTTGGGAACAAACTTAAGGCTCTAAGACATGGAATAGAATCATACACAGTAAAAAGAGAAACCTGTGACATCCAACTCCTGCAGGTGGTTGTCATTATCTGCATTAGACATCTGCCAGTTAACTCAGAGTCACGGAGGCATTTGATCTTGCCTACAGATTATAAATAATAAATAATGGGTCAATGTAGTTCATGCTTCTTTGAACGTTGTGTGATCGTAGCTAGAACATATTATATTTTTAATATTGTTAACATTATTTTTAAACTTTTATGTGTATGTGTGTTTTGCATGCTTCTATATCTGTTTACAACATGCTTGCTTTGCCTTTCGCATCCAAAAGGGGCAGAAGATCCTCCGGAGCTGGAATTGCAGATGGTTGTGAACAGCCCTGTGGGTCTGGGGAATTGAACTTGAACTCTGGTCCTCTAGGAGAGCAGCCAGTACTCTTAGTTGCTGAGACATCTCTCCAGTTCCTAATATATTTTTAATTAAAATATAATTCTATTTTTCTCCAATCTCTTTCTTACCTCCAACCCTTCCCATGTTACCTATCTTCCTCTCATACTGATAGACTCTGTGATTATTATTGTTACACGTATGTGTATGTACGTATATATGTATATATGCACAAACATATAAATATAACCTGCTGAGTTCATTTCATTTTTGCAGGTTCTTTTTGTTTGTTTGTTTTTATTTATTTATTATATGTAAGTACACTGTAGCTGTCTTCAGACACACCAGAAGAGGGCGTCAGATCTCATTACGGATGGTTGTGAGCCACCATGTGGTTGCTGGGATTTGAACTCAGGACTTTTGGAAGAGCAGTCAGTGCTCTTACCCACTGAGCCATCTCGCCAGCCCTTTGTTTGTTTCTAGTTATTTGCTATTTAAAAAGCTTGATGCTCAGACTGGTAAACTGGCTCAGCAGTTCAAAAGCACTTTCCATTTTGCCTGATGATCTCAATTCTATTGCAGAAATCTTCATAGTCTCTATAGAAACTGACTCTTGCAAGTAGTCCTTTGACGTCTACACACATGTATACACACACAATAAACAGAAAAGTAATACAATTAATATCCTTATATGAAGTAGATGCTTCATGTTCAAAGATACTCTGTCTCTGATATCTGTAAAATCATTGAGTGGGACCATAATGGCTGTTACAACCTAACTTTTATTGAACAATGTGGTTACTATGAATCTAAAATGACCACATGAATAAACATTGCAGAGATATATCTTTAAATATTTTGTTTCTTTGTGGACAGGGTTTCTGTTTGTAACCCTGAATGTCTGTCCTAGAACCCACTCTATGTTCTAGTAGACCAGGCTAGCCCCAAACTCACAGATTAGCCTGACTATGCCTCACAAGCACTGGCATGTGCCAACACACTTGCCTTACCAGTCTTTAAGGTGAATATTTAAAGATATAGCATTTGTTCTGTTAGGTATACTTATGAATTGAATTATGCTGCTTTCTCCTGTGTGTGTAGATACATGCACATGTGCACGTACACACACACACACACACACACACACACACACACACACAATCACATGACATGTTGAAATCTGAACCACCACAGAATATGACTTTATTTGGAGTTAGGTTCTTCATCTAGTTGGGTTCTGTAACTGAGTTAAAGTGAATTTGTATCTTTACAAAAACTTCAGCTTTAGATACAGAAAGATATATTGCATAAAAGTTGCAGAACCACAGCTGGAGAATGTCTACCAGGCAGAAGACAATCTGGAGGAGGTGCTTCCCTCTGCCTCTCGGTTTCAGCTCCCAGATCCCAAAGGGTGAGATGGTGCACTTGTGGAGTATAGTCACCTGCCTGTGATACATCCTTATGAACACTCTGGAAAGTGAAGGTAATCACACTTTTAAGATATGATTTTTGCCTTTCTGCCACTTATAGAATTTTCTTTTAATTGTAACAATCTTACAATAGAACAATAGCCCATTGCTTTCCTTTAACAAGAAGCATCGTCAATACTTCTCAGCCAAGCACATTTTATGAAGAATGTCTTGCCATGTAAACATAAGGAATTTAATTATATTCTAGAGGACATCTAGAAGTCACAGACATATCCAGAGGAGAATGTTTACAAAGGATTAATGTACAGCATGTTATGTAGATCTGTATTCTTATAACGCTTAGTTGGTAGGAAGCTTTGCCAAAGAGAGTTTAGGTTTGCTTCTATTTGGGGATTAATATATCTCTGATTATGTTTTATACCATTTGAATCCCATATACTATTGCTTCTATCTTGATGCCATGTTGAAAAAAAATTGATTGCATGCATAGAAACACAAGAACACATATATACAAATGGCTTTGTCATCTCATTGCCATAGGACTTTCAGAAAGCAGCTGGGTCTGAGCCGGGGAGGATAGCTCAGTTGGAAGAGCACCTGGAAGACAGGCATGAGGGGCGGCATAATAGGGAAGGGTAGACATGGGGATGCTAAGGAATCCTTTGCCGGACAACCCAGCCCTACTGGCAAACCCAAGGCCAATAGGAAACTCTGTGTTTAAACACGTGGTGGAGGGTGCTTGGTGTTGACCTTTGGCCTCTATACACATGTGTACCTATATACACAAACATTCACCTGCATATCACCAGCCAGTTATTTAGGCATGTGCGTATGACCTATCTGAAGATAGCTCTGCTCCTTACAATGCTGGACAGCTTTGGATTGGGTTCTCTTCTGTAGAAAGCACAACTGAAAACTTTCCATTTCTTTCTTTCTCTGAAGTATCAATTTCAGATCTTCAACCAAATGGTAATTCAGACTTCTGAAGAAGATCTAGTTATTTGCTGAAGAATGTATTAGCTTTGATTGCTGATTGGACTTTTTTTTTTTTTAAAGAAAGTCATCCTATCTTTGAGTATGACTCTTTTCATGTAAATAATAAAGTCAGAACTTTGACATCTACTTGGCTGTTTTATTATAAGGCTCTCCTTTCAGTGTATTAAATAAAAATACATTTCAGTATTTTTCTATCAATGTTTCCTCTAAAGATTTATTCTTCTGCTCTGATTAAAATTCCTACTGAAACAATTTTTGTTCTAAAGGCAAAGGCTAATGAGATGGTTCTCAAATATGACCCTTTAAGATTGAGCCAGAAAACTTGGTAAAAATATGGATTCTTAGTCCTTAAAGGCTTTTTCAGTCAGACCCTCAGGCTAGACTATATATTTTTAATAAGCCTACAAATGAGTTTTGTGCAGTCAGTATGGAACGGGTGCACACAGGTTATGTGAAATACATTCAAGCATTACTGGAATCCTGGGGTAGATGAGTATAATCTCTAGTGATATCAGTGTAATTCTCATTATTAAAAACTTTATCAGAGGTTATCTGTTCAAAATTTTAATGGAGAAAACATGGTTAGCCTCCAAGGTAGACAAACCTTAACCAGCTAATGTAATCCTTCTAAGTTTCCTTGCATCTGAAGTGAGTACACATGTAATGAATGCAATGCCTTTGACATATGTGTACAAACAATCAACAAAGACTTCCTGTTATTATAGAAAACACGGAAACATCACTCCCAGTAAGTAAAGTAACTCCTGGATTCTTGTTTTGATTTTCTATTAATTAAAAATAGAGAAGTGCAGGTAACAAAACTTTATTTTTTTTCTCTATACAAATGTCTTCTTGAATTGCTGTATAACACACACTCTTGATTATTTTATTTTCTCCAGTAAGAAAAGAAATCCATGGATACCTCCACTTTTTAAAAATAAACTGCCAGAAACTTTATGTTGCCGCTAACCCTATGTGAAATTTAACCTAACCTATTGATGTTGAGTAATAGAAAACAAGTCTATCCTGCAACATATGAGTTTCCCAGTAGTAGATAGTGATTGCTGTATGCTCGTTTTCCCTTTGAGCTATCAGCACCAAGATTAAATCTGACCTAGCTTTTTTCACCTCCCACACACTTTGATCCTTATCCCTGGTCCTGATGCTCTCCGTATCATTCTCTCCTACCTTTCCCCCTTTTATTTTGAAAGAATCTCAAATAGCATAGGAAGTAGTTTATACCAAGTTATTTTAACAGTACAAGTAGAATATTAGCCCTCCCCAAATTCAATGTCTTATGCAGTAAACCCATAATCTACCAAAGAAAAACTTGCATTGGTGATGTAAGCAGGGAAGGAGACTCATCCAGGGAGATTGTAAGACAGGAAAAAGAAGATTCACTTCTCATTTTGAACCTGACTACACTGAAACTTACAGCTGCAGTGGGGCGGAGAACAGGCTATGTGTAAATACTAAATGCTCCCAAGCTTTCTCTAAGACAGAAGACAGATTTCCACCCTGGAACAAGAGCTGCTTTCTAAAATTAGCTGCTGTTCTCCCACAGAATGTGGAGGACAGGGATGTTGTCTTCCTTTATGATCACATTTCAAAGTGACGGATTGCAGGTCCTTAACAAGTGCCTTGAAACCATCTAGGCTTTAAAAATGAGTTACATCTGAAAGGGTCAAGGAAGAGTGTCGTACTTTGAGAATGACACATCCCACAGAGGAGCATGGGCTTGGACACTTGGTCCTTAGCTTGTGGTGTGTTTGTTGGGAGGCTGGGAATAGCTGTAGAGAGTAGGATATGTCCTTAGGAATAATAGAGACTAGCCCAATCCCAGCCGTCTCTCTGCTTCCAGGTTCCTCAGAGTGGCCACGGCACTTGACACCCTCCCGCTATCATGGAACTACACCACCATATCTTCTTCACAGATGACTGTTTCCTTTTAAGCCTCAACCAAAATATACAATTCTTCCCTTAACTTGGTTCTTCCAGAAGTTTTGTTATAGAGTCAAAGATAATAACTAAAGGAGCTGAGATAAAATATTTTCTATAGTCACTGTTCTGAGGACTGGGAGGGTGAGAGCTTAGTAGAGGCCAACACAGTAGAGATGCTTTCTTGCTTAGAACTCCCAGTCAAATGTCTATGGTTGGCTGTGGCTCTACTGATGACAGTTGGGCTGATGTAGGCAGGTTACCTGTCTTTGACTCCAGGCTATGGTGTGGAGATCTTAGGTCTGTGCTATTGCCAGAAAACATGTTAAAGTCCAAGATCCATTCAGCAACTGATAAAGAAAGCTGCTTTTGAAGTGCTATTAATGATTCCTGTATTTTTCCCCCCAGCACATCATCTGACAACACCAAGAACACAATTTAACCTCTCCAATTCCATGTCTTCTCCAAACTATGATTTCATTTCATTTCTGTTGCTGTGATAAAACACTTGGATAATAAGTAAATCAGGTGTCCATGTCCTATGTTGCTGCCAGGAGCCATGCTGATGTCTGTGGCCTGTGCTGCCTCCGAGGACTATGGTAGTATCTTTAGCCCAAGCTGCAGAAGAAGGCCATGTTGGTTTCTGTGATCTGTTCTGACACTAGAGACCAGGCTGAGGTCTGTCTCACTTGATGACCCGGGAGGCCATGTGGATGGTCAAGGTCTGTGCTATTAACAGAAAGCACATGAAAGTCCACGGTCCATACTGCCACTGACTGTGAAGGGCAAGGAAGCTGCTTTCTCAGTGCTATTAAAAACTGTAGATGCACAATTGATAAAGAGAGACATAGAAGCTTTCAGTGACAACCCCAAATGTAACAGCCTAGATAGGAAGCCGCTGAAGAAAACGCTTTACAATTAGGTTGAGGATGCTGATGCGTAGCTCTCCATGGTTGATGACTTTTGGCACGGCTGTAAGTGGGGAGGACTCAGTTTTCATTAACAGACTGGCCACTGGGCAACACTCAATCACTGGCAAATTCGACTTATTTGTTTTGGGTTTGTGTTTTTTGTTTTGTTTTGTTCTCATTTTTGTTTGCTTTTGTGTGTGTGTGTGTGTGTGTGTGTGTGTGTGTGTGTGTGATAAAGGTGGAGATAGACCTGGGAAGACAGGAAAATGAGTAAGATTAGGATGCATTATATGACATTCCCAAATAACCGATAAAAATACTATGTTAGAGAAAAGAAAGCAAATTAGGGAATGAAGGGGTTTTATGCAGTCTGAAATACCAAAACCACCAATCTACTGGGCATTATGGCATTCAAGTGATAGGAACTTAAAACATCTAGTCATATCACACCTACAGTCAAGAGCAGAGAGACTTAAGTGCATGCAAGATACATGTATGTCCACTCAACACTCAATATCCCTTTTATACTTATATAATACAGGATGCCCTGATGAGAAAATGGCTCTGTCCACTGTGGGTTGGCTCTTTCTACATCAATTCATGTAATCATGAGAGTCCCCCAGAAACATGTCTCCAGCCTAATCTAGAAAACCTATCCATGAGACTCTTTCTAGTGACTCTAGATTGTGTCAGGATGACAACTGAAGCTAATCATCCCCCACTCTCCTAAATTAAGGACACGTTAGCCTCAAAGGGTCAGGAAAGTATATTCTACCCAAGTGAGGTGGAAAGCATGGGAATATATACTGAACAAGAATCCACTCGATCTCCCCAATCAACCAGCAAACACAAACTCACAGGTGATGGTGGAAGCCAGAGAACTACATTATAGCTAGCTTCTTTCTCAGGGCACCTATGTCCCCAAAAGTTTGAAAACAGTACTTTTCTTTTCTTTCTTTTTTTTTTTGTCTATTTTCTTTTTTTAAATATTTTTATTAGGTATGTTCCTCATTTACATTTCCCAATGCTATCCCAAGAGTCCCCCATACCCTCTCCCACAATCCCCTACCCACCCACTCCTACTTTTTGGCCCTGGGATTCCCCTGTACTGGGGCATATAAAGTTTGCAAGTCCAATGGGCCTCTCTTTCCAGTGATGGCTGACTAGGCCATCTTTTGATACATATGCAGCTAGAGTCAAGAGCTCAGGGGTACTGGTTAGTTCATAATGTTGTTCCACCTATAGGGTTGCAGATCCCTTTAGCTCCTTGGGTACTTTCTCTAGCTCCTCCATTATGGGCCCTGTGATCCATCCAATAGCTGACTGTGAGCATCCACTTCTGTGTTTGCTAGGCCCCGGCATAGTCTCACAAAAGAGAGCTCTATCTGGGTCCTTTTAGCAAAATCTTGCTAGTGTGTGCAATGGTGTCAGAATTTGGAAGCTGATTATGGGATGGATCCCTGGATATGGCAGTTTCTAGATGTTCCATCCTTTTGTCACAGCTCCAAACTTTGTCTCTGTAACTCCTTCCATGGGTGTTTTGTTCCCAATTCTAAGAAGGGGCAAAGTATCCACACTTTGGTCTTCGTTCTTCTTGAGTTTCATGTGTTTAGCAAATTGTATCTTATATCTTGGGTATCCTAAGTTTATGGGCTAATATCCACTTATCAGTGAGTACATATTGTGTGAGTTCCATTGTGATTGGGTTACCTCACTCAGGATGATGCCCTCCAGGTCCATCCATTTGCCTAGGAATTTCATAAATTCATTCTTTTTAATACCTGAGTAGTACTCCATTGTGTAAATGTACCACATGTTCTGTATCCATTCCTCTGTTGAGGAGCATCTGGGCTCTTTCCAGCTTCTGGCTATTATAAATAAGGCTGCTATGAACATAGTGGATCATGTGTCCTTCTTACCGGTTGGGACCTCTTCTGGATATATGCGCAGGAGAGGTATTGCTGGATCCTCCGGTAGTACTATGTCCAATTTTCTGAGGAACCGCCAGACTGATTTCCAGAGTGGTTGTACAAGCCTGCAATCCCACCAACAATGGAGGAGTGTTCCTCTTTCTCCACATCCTAGCCAGCATCTGCTGTCACCTGAATTTTTGATCTTAGCCATTCTGACTGGTGTGAGGTGGAATCTCAGGGTTGTTTTGATTTGCATTTCCCTGATGATTAAGGATGTTGAACACTTTTTCAGGTGCTTCTCTGTCATTCGGTATTCCTCAGGTGAGAATTCTTTGTTCAGCTCTGAGGCCCATTTTTTAATGGGGTTATTTGATTTTCTGGAGCCCACCTTCTTGAGTTCTTTATATATATTGGATATTAGTCCCCTATCTGATTTAGGATAGTTAAAGATCCTTTCCCAATCAGTTGGTGGACTTTTTATCTTGTTGACGGTGTCTTTTGCCTTGCAGAAGCTTTGCAACTTTATGAGGTCCCATTTATCGATTCTCAATCTTATTGCACAAGCCATTTCTGTTCTATTCATGAACTTTTCCCCTGTACCCATATCTTCTAGGCTTTTCCCTATTTCTCCTCTGTAAGTTTCAGTGTCTCTAGTTTTATGTGGAGTTCCTTAATTCACTTAGATTTGACCTTAGTACAAGGAGATAGGAATGGATCAATTCGCATTCTTCTACATGATAACTGCCAGTTGTGCAGCACCACTACCCTGTAGGTTCAAAAACATTATGAACTAACCAGTACCCCAGAGGTCTTGACTCTAGCTGCATATGTATCAAAAGGTGGCCTAGTTGGCCATCACAGGAAAGAGAGGCCCATTGGACTTGAAAACTTTATATGCCCCAGTACAGGGGAATGCCAGGGCCAAAAAGTGGGAATGGGTGGGTAGGGGAGTGTGTGTATGGGGGTATGGGGGACTTTTGGGATAGCATTGGAAATGTAATTGACTATTGAGAAGGGTGTTATTTCCCTAATTTCTTTCTCAGCCTGTTCATTCTTTGTGTAGAGAAAGGCCATTGACTTGTTTGAGTTAATTTTATATCCAGCTACTTCATTGAAGCTGTTTATCAGGCTTAGGAGTTCTCTCTTGGAATTTTTAGGGTCACTTATATATACTATCATATCATCTGCAAAAAGTGATATTTTGACTTCTTCCTTTCCAATTTGTATCCCCTTGATCTCCTTTTGTTGTCTAATTGCTCTGGCTAGGACTTCAAGTACAATGTTAAAAAGGTAGGGAGAGAGTGGACAGCCTTGTCTAGTCCCTGATTTTAGTGGGATTGCTTCCAGCTTCTCACCATTTACTTTGATGTTGGCTACTGGTTTGCTGTAGATTGCTTTTATCATGTTTAGGTATGGGCCTTGAATTCCTGATCTTTCCAAGACTTTTATCATGAATGGGTGTTGGATTGTGTCAAATGCTTTCTCCGCATCTAACGAGATGATCATGTGGTTTTTGTCTTTGAGGTTTTTTTAATATACTGGATCATGTTGATGGATTTCTGTATATTGGACCATCCCTGCATCCCTGGGATGAAACCTACTTGGTCAGGATGGATGATTGTTTTGATGTGTTCTTGGATTCGGTTAGCGAGAACTTTATTGAGGATTTTTGCATCGATATTCATAAGGGAAATTGGTCTGAAGTTCTCTATCTTTGTTGGGTCTTTCTGTGGTTTAGGTATCAGAGTAATTGTGGCGTCATAGAATTAGTTGGGTGGAGTACCTTCTGTTTCTATTTTGTGGAATAGTTTTTGAAGAACTGGGATTAGATCTTCTTTGAAGGTCTGATAGAATTCTGCACTAAACCCATCTGGTCCTGGGCTTTTTTCGGTTGGGAGACTATTAATGACTGCTTGTATTTCTTTAGGGGATATAGGACTGTGTAGATCATTAACCTGATCTCTATTTAACTTTGGTACCTGGTATCTGTCTAGAAACTTGTCCATTTCATCCAGGTTCTCCAGTTTTTTTGAGTATAGCATTTTGTAGAAGGATCTGATGGTGTTTTGGATTTCTTCAGGATCTGTTGTTATGTCTCCCTTTTCATTTCTGATTTTGTTAATTAGAATGCTTTCCCTGTGCCCTTTAGTGAGTCTGGCTAAGGGTTTATCTATCTTGTTGATTTTCTCAAAGAACCAGCTCTTCGATTGGTTGATTCTTTGAATAGTTCTTCTTGTTTCCACTTGGTTGATTTCGCACCTGAGTTTTATTATTTCCTGCCGTCTGCTCCTCTTGGGTGAATTTGGTTCCTTTTGTTCTAGAGCTTTTAGGTGTGTTGTCAAGCTGCTAATGTGTGCTCTCCCTAGTTTCTTTTTGGAGGCCCTCAGAGCTATGAGTTTTCCTCTTAGAAATGCTTTCATTGTGTCCCATAAGTTTGGGTATGTTGTGGCTTCATTTTCATTAAACTCCAAAAAGTCTTTAATTTCTTTCTTTATTCCTTCCTTGACCAAGGTATCATTGTGAAGAGTGTTGTTCAGTTTCCATGTGAATGTTGGCTTTCTATTATTTATTTTGTTATTGTGGATCAGCCTTAGTCCATGGTGATCTAATAGGATGCATGGGACAATTTCAATATTTTTGTATATGTTGAGGCTTGTTTTGTGACCAATTATATGGTCAATTTTGGAGAAGGTATCATGAGGTGCTGAGAAGAAGGTATATCCTTTTGTTTTAGGATAAAATGTTCTGTAGATATCTGTCAGATCCATTTGTTTCATAACTTCTGTTAATTTCACTGTGTCCCTGTTTAGTTTCTCTTTCCATGATTTGTCCTTTGGTGAAAGTGGTTCCAGATTTCTTTCCTAGGGTTTCTAGCTCCAGCATTGCCTCACTTTGGGTTTTCTTTATTGTGTCTACTTCCCTTTTTAGGTCTTGGATGGTTTTATTCAATTCCATCACCTGTTTGGTTGTGTTTTCCTGCAATTCTTTAGGGGATTTTTGTGCTTCCTCTTTAATGTTGTCTACCTGTTTAGCAGTGTTCTCCTGTATTTCTTTGAGTGAGTTATTAAAGTTCTTCTTGATGTCCTCTACCATCATCATGATATATGCTTTTAAATCTGGGTCTAGCTTTTTGGGTGTGTTTGGGCGCCCTGGACTGGGCAAAGTGGGAGTGCTGGGTTGTGATGATGGTGAGTGGTCTTGGTTTCTGTTAGTAAGATTCTTAAGTTTACCTTTCGCCATCTGGTAATCTCTGGATTTAGTTGTTATAGTTGTCTCTGTTTAGAGATTGTTCCTCTGGAGATTCTGTTACCCTCTATCAGCAGACCTGGGAGACTAGCTCTCTCCTCTGAGTTTCAGTGGTCAGAGCACTCTCTGCAGGCAAGCTCTCCTCTTACAGGGAAGGTGCACAGATATCTGGAGTTCGGACCTCCCTTCTGGCCGAAGATGAAGGCCCAAAGAAGGACCTTTCCCAGAAGCTGTGTTTCTTTGGCCTGTCACAGAAGCTGTTAGTTTCTCTGTGCACACTCTCACCTGTGCAGACTACTTTTCAGCGGAGTCCTGGAATCAAAATAGCTCCTGCCATTCCTGAGGCAAAAGCCTCCCGGGCCAGGTGGACACCTGTCCTCTGGCTGGGAAGGTAGTCGGATGTCTGGAGCCCGAAAAGGGCGCTTCCTCAGAATCTCTGTGGTTCCCCCCTGTCCCAGAAACTGTCAGCTTCTGTGTGCACACTCTCACCTGTGCAGATTACTTTTTGGGGGAGTCCCAGAACTAAGATGGCTCCTGCCAATCCTAAGGCAAAAGCCTCCCCGAAAACAGTACTTTCCAATGTCCATTTTTCTCTCTCACTCCCATCATGAGATATCAATAAGAAAACCATACAAAAACACAACAGGAATATAGTATAAAATAAATTAAAGTGGTAGGGAGACCTCCTAGTGTTTTAAATTCCACAATGCAACACTTCAAATTCATGATAGATTGTAGGGGAAAAAAATCATAAGAAATGATTGGATAGTCAGACTGGGACCCATGGACTTTAGCAAATAACTATTCAAGAATCCCAATAAAGATTAAAATATGACCTCTATGAAAGCAAACAGGACTCATTACCATTTGGTGGAACACACAGACACACAGATGTGAAAACAGAAAGCAGGTAGTAATGATATAATTTCATAACAATTGAGAGTTGAGATCATCGGTTCAAGCCATCTGCAATAAACAGTGAGATTTTGTCTCAAACAAATGAACAAGCATTCTTCCCCCAAACACAACACAATAAAACAAACAAAAAAAAATCAAATATATCCCAGAGAAATTTCTTGCAAAATGGAAGAAAACAATATGATTTAGTAGTAGTGTACAAGATCACAGGCTCTATGAAGGTCTTAAAGGAAAAATAGGAAAACAGAGTGTTTCAAAGTGTCTTATAGAATTAATAGCAAAACCTCTCATACACAGAAGGATAAGCATAAATTAGTGTTTTTCAAACATTTTAATCATAGAAATCCTTGATACTCATACAACTATTCAGAACTCCAAAGAGCTTTTGTTCAGTGAAATTAACATATTGGAAATTAAGTTTAAGTCTTTTGAAATGTGTACTTATTTAAAACCAAATAATATGTCATTACATGCATAGCACTGTAAATAACATGCTTCCATGAAAAGTAGCATAGTTCCCATGAAAAATTTAAGAATAAGCATACTGTGCTGCATTCTAATAAAAATCTTAATTTCTGGTTTAGTGGAACACTTCTATGGCCCCACAGGTTTTCATTAATTTTTACCATTTGAAACAATAGGCCCATACATTCATACAAGTTTAGATTTTTAAAAATGAAGATTATTCTCATAGCTTTCCCCAGATAATTATAGATACATTTTCTAAATACCATAATAAAGGTTGACAAGCAGTAGTATCTTAAAGGTTAATTGCAATGTGGAATCTGAAATTATATCAATGAACTTTGTGTACTCTGTTATATTAAATTTAATTGGTCAGTCCGCACCTCAACTCTTTATCTAGCCATGATTTGGTGATGTTATAAATTGGTTACTTACAAAAAGTTGATTTATAAATTTCATTTTAAAATGTCAAAGCACCCCCATTTGCTAATATTACTACGACTATGGTCAGAAATAATATGTCTTGGATAGCTTCCCTAGTGACAAAGTGAACATTTCCCAACATAATTTTTTTCCCTAGAAACCTCAAATTTTATCATTAGCAGAAAAATATTTTCTGCTATTGATAAAGTATTTTCTTTATCAAATATGTTTATCCATTCTTTAAAAAATTGTATATTTCTGGCTCTTGTTTTATAGTTGCTTCTTAAAGCAAACAGTTTTGTAAAAAAAAAAAAAAAAGTGTAGTTAAACTCATAATTAAAACAAATCCTTAAGTGATTTCCCTTAAGATAATTATGTTTGTTGTGTTTGCAAGAGGTCTGCTGTATACATATTGTCATTTCAGTACATGGATTATTAGAAAGAGAAGACTAAAAGCATTGGGGAATCTAAGAAAATTAATCCTATTTTCTAATTCATCAGAAACATTCCTTTTTATTATTATTTTTTAAGTTGGAAGTTGGGGATATGGCTCAGTCAGTAAAATGTTTACCATGAAACCAAACACCTGAGCTCAAACCTCCTATATATGAGCAAAATTGCAGTCTTGAGGGTACATGCCTCCTATTCCAGGACTGGTGTGGCAGAGACAGATATAAGTAGATGCAAGTACTCCCTGGCTGACCAGTCTAACAAAAATGAATTTGTAACTTCCAGGACTAGTAAATGTTCTGTCCCCCTCCCCCCAAATAAGGTGGAAGGTGACCGACCAAGACATCCAACTGAACAAGATAGCTCTTGAAATGAAGACAGCTCTGGAATTGGGGACTGGTGGACCATCTTTGAGTGGCTGGGGATACCTTTCAGCTTTCAGCGCCTTCACTTTGTGTTAGGAGGGGATATCCCTCTCCCCACCATTACTTATTTACTTTATTTATTCATTTATTTATTTATTCAATTTACATTCCTGTCATTGCCCCCCTTTGTCCCCACTCACACAGTCCCTCTCCCCAACCTTCCTCCCCTTCTTCTCTGAAAGGGTGGTGCCCATCTCCCCTGACTCTGGTACCTCAAGTCTCTGCAGCATTAGTTAACATCCTCTACCTCTGAGGCCAGACAAGGCAGCCCAGCCAGGGGAACAGATTCTACAGATAGGCAATAGTCTTAGGGACAGTCTCCATTTCTACCATTTGAAACCCAGTTGCTGTGGGGCCCATAAGAAGACTGAGCTACATATGTGTGTGGGTTCAATGTCCAGCCTGTGTATGTTCTTCAGTTGGTGGTTCAGTCTCTGAGAACCCCAAGGGTCCAGGTTAGTTGACTCTGTTGGTCTACCTATAGAATTCTTATTTCTCCAGAGTCCTCAACTATTTCCACTACTCTTCCATAAGAGCCCCCAAGTTTGGGGATATCCCTCTTTGTTTTTGACTCCATCTTGGATAAGCCTTTATCACTTTTTGTTTACAGGCTTTGAAAGTTTCTCTTCTAGAGTTATTAATAAAATTTATTTTGTTTTATTATTAAATATAAGAAAACTCTTAAGGGAAATTGTTCTAGTTTGCTTCTTAGTGCTGTGACAGACACTATGACCAAAGAAAAGGTTAGCTTGGCCTACCTGTCCTGATCACTGCCCATCATGAAGAGAAGTCAGGGCAGGAGCTTCAGGCAGGAGCTGAAGCAGTAATAGCCATGGAAGCCATGGTGGAATGCTGCTTACTGGCTTGTCCCTTGTGCCTTGCTCAGCTGGAGTTTTAATTTGTTTCAACATTTTTTTGCGTTTAACAAATGTGAACTTTTAAAACATAAATACATCCTCTTCTCACTCCCATTTTTCCAATACCTCCCATATACCCTCTTTCTTTCTCTCAAATTCATGGACTTTTAAAAAAAATTTTTTGTAGCAATTCCTAAATATATAAATAAAAACTGTTCTGCCCATATAATGGTACCTTTATGTGTAGGCTTTTAGTTTGCTTTATTTTACAACCCAGGGACACTTGATTGGGTGTGACAGCATGCTTAGTTGGCTGTGCAGTTCCACATCAATAGTTAGTCATCAAAATGCCTCATAGAACTGTCTATAGGACAGTTTGATGGAGGTGATTCCTCAACCAGCGTTCCCACTTCCCATGCATGTTGAGGCTTATGTCAAGCTGATAAGAAGTAACGTGCACATAACTCAGTGACCCTTTATCTCCACAGAGGGCGTGTGCATGGAGACTGCCCTGATGAGTGCTGTGTGACTTATGCTATGATACTGTCTCCCTTCATCATTTAGTCCCATGAGCACAGATGTCAGCCCCCTACACCAATCAATTCCTGTATTGTGATGTAGGCAGACATGCCCTTATGGGCTAACAAAAACAGTCATCTGAGGAAGTGCAAATGACCTAAGACAATTCTGAAAAATGCTGACCAAAAGAGTTAAAATATTGTTCAAAGTTATGAAGAAAATCATAGCTTCTCGGTGATTATAATAAAAGCGGTAACTGTGTATGAAGAACTACATGGCAAAAAGAGCAATTAAACTTTGAGAAAAATCTGAATTTAAAGATTTATTTTTATTGTAGCCCCTAAAAGAAAACAATTATTGTGATGCAGTCTTTATATAAATTAATATGTTAATTTATTTGTAAATTCATTTATTTTTCCTGTAAGTAGCTGCAAAGTTACTTCTGGATTTCAGATACTATGTAGCAGATAAACTTGATCTACAGGCCAAATTCCCGTCCTAATTCTGCTTCTCCAACAGGGCTACACAAGATAACGTTATCTAACCATACTAAGCCTGCTCCAGCTGTTTCCTGAAAATTACAGGACTTCATTCTTCTTTATGGTGGAATAAGATTCTATTGTTCTTTGTAGATATACCATATTTTTTCCGTTGTGTATTTGTTGGTGGCTATCTAGGCTGCTCTATACTGTGGCTATTAGGGAACAGGCATAAATGTAGAGATGGTATATTTGTTGTTGTAGAGTTAGATAAGTGAGCATTACCTAGCTCTAATCTACCATCCATGAAGATTTCCATAGTGATTAGTTCTTAACGTCTCAATGAATTCTTTTCTTTATTACTATGTAGTCGCCATTGAAGTATACGTGTCAAACATAATAGCTGTGTTAACTTGTTTTATAGCTTCAGTTTGCTTGATACATTAACTTCCATCATCTGACCCTTAGTCTAGGGATATGTTGCCACTGGGGTTTTACAGTCACACAGGGGAGAAAGAAAGAAGTCCATGATAGGGGTCTCCAGGTGTCATTCTCAGAGGAACCAGAAGAAATAAAATCTGCAGGTAAGGCCAGAATGGCCAAAGTGTTACAGCTCTCCGAAGGGAAGCTCGCTGGGGTCTCTCCCAGTACCAGAGCTGAGCCAGTGCCAGTGGCAGCAGTGGTGGCTGGCCTTGGCAAGCCAATGCAAGCAGCTAAGAACCACAGCTGGAGCCACTAGAAAGGCAAGAGGCAGGAAGTAGCTCCCGGAGAATGGGGACAGTACCTGTGGACAGGCTGCAGTGGGGCGAGAGCCTGGTCTGCTGGGATGTCCCCAAGGACAAGCAATGAATGCTTTGGGACAGAAAACTCTTCCCCTTTGTGTTACAACTCAATAAAACAGCTGCTCTCTGATGATGCTTGGTGAAATAACTCCGTGTACTTTGTTCCATTTGGATAGGGACCTGATAAACATTTTGGGAGTAGGTTGGGATCCAGGGGTAAATGCTTCCCATTGGTTCAGGCAGGGATGTTAGGGATGTTCTATTGGCATGGGAAAGGTCTTCAGGTGTTGTCCCTATGTAACAGATTGTCATCGCCTTATTGGGGGGGGGGTGTCCTGGTTATGTGTTCTAGAACAAGTAGAGCTTGGTATGGAGTTGGTCCCATGCCTGCCCTCCTCAATTCTGAGAGACCCCAGGATATGGGCCTGCTCAACTTTACCAGTTCTTCAGTTTGTTGGCACAGTCCATTTGCCCCACAGGGATGCCTTTGTCAGTGAGTGTGCTTCTTGGTAGCAGCAGATATTTACATCTTATTTTAAATCTAATCAGCCCTTCTGCCTCACTGTCTGACTGAGTTAATACCATTTACATTTCAAGTTAATACTTAGAAATTGCAATTCCTGTAAAATTGCTGGTTATTTTTCTGGTTTAACTGGAATGTTTTCCATTGTTTTGGCATTGTTATCATTACAGGTTTGTTTGTTTATTGTGCTGGCATGATAGTTCCTTTCCTAGTTGTCCTCTGTTTATCTCCTTATGAAATCTATCTTTTCCTGTGCTCTAGTGTGTGGTTCTTTCTTCCTTTCTGTTTCACATACTTTTGAGAATCATCTGTAATGCTGGCTTGGTCAGGAATTGATAATTACTTATTTCTCTATGAATTTGAAAATATGATTGACTATAACAATCTTGATTGGCAGTTGTTTCCACCGGGGCCTGAACATGATCACTCCGTGTTTACCTGGCTTGTAGGATTGCTCAGGAGAGGTGTGGTATTATTCTGATGTTCTTACTTTTGTAGGTGAGCTACTGTTTTTCCTTTATAGTTCTTTTTTAACGTTCTTTTCCTTTGTGTTTTACTTTTAACACCCTGACTACAGTATGATGTAGGTAGATTTTCTTTGTTCATGTCTGTCTGTCTTTCTAAATGCTTTTTGTACTCGGATGTCAATTTCTTTCAGTTTCCATCAATAATAATATGCACTTTTCAGTTATAATTTTATTGAACACTTTTTTTTTTTTAACAGCTCATGTTTTTTTTCTTCTTAGATTTTTAGTTTTGGTCCATTGAATACATCTTCGAGTTCTTAGTTTCAATCATCTTCATATTTGTTCTGTATTGATGTCTTCTATTTATGATTTTCTTTTTTCTGTCTTTTTTTTTGTTTTTGGCAAGTTGATAATTTTTTTTCTACTGTGTTTTTCATTCAACTGATTATCTTTCATTTCTAACACTTCTTTCAAAAATCTCAATTTACCTGCTGAAATTTCCAGGTGTGGTTTGGAATTTCTCATCGACATTTATGACCACGTCTTTTCTGAATTTTTAGGTTCAGAATTGATTTCCTTACTTCATTCATCGGCTGGAGGGCTCTATGTGGTCACTGAAGTTGTATGTATGTGTGGTGTAAGTGTTTATGTGTTCAGGGCACTGTGTATTCATGTGTATGTGCCCAGAGGCCTCAGTTTGGGGCCAGGTGTCTTTCTGTATCATTCTCCAGTTTATCTATTGAGACAAGGTCTCTCAATTGAACCAAAAGGGCCACCGATTCAGATAGTCTAGCTGGTTACCTTGATCTATGGATCTCCTGTCACCACTTTCCACACATTAGGATTCTTGTCAGGCTGCCATTAGCATCCAAACTCTAATTCTTATGTTTGCATAGCAAACATTTGACCCACTAAAGCATTTTAAAAGTAACTAATTTTATTATTATTATTATTATTATTATTATTGTTGTTGTTGTTGTTGTTCTTGTTGTGAGACAAGATTTCTCTGTGTAACAGTCCTGGCTGTCCTGGACTTCTTTTGTAGACCAGGTTGGCCTTGAAATCATAGAGATCCACCTGCCTCTGCCCCCTGAGTACTGGGACTAAAGGCATGCACCATCACGTCCAGCTAAGTCAATATTTGTAAGTGTAGGATTCTGAATTCTTTTTTCTTACATTTCAGTTATTTAGTTTTCTTTGAATGTATTTACTGAGAAGCTATGGGCCTTTGGAGCTGTGACTGTGAGTCATTTCCTCACATTGCTTTGCCGACTGGCATATCTATCAGAATAGATGAGTCCTCCAGGTTTCTTTCAATTCTTTCTGTTTATTTGTTTGCTTTCTGAGAATCTCCTCAGTATGGAGACTTTGTGTGGGCTTATTATTCACACTAGCAATTTAGAAATGTAGATACTCAACAGAACAGTAGCAGACATACTGATTTGACAACAAGATTGGTATTAAAAAGCGCCCATGCTTTTCAATTACACCTAAAAATTTAAGAGACAAGAGATAGAATAATGTTAAGATAAGTATATGTAACACGGTTTTAATCTGAGTGTATTAATAATGAAATAAAAAGTAAGAGGAGATGGGAATTAGGAAAATGAGCTAGTAATGTGGGGATAAAAGGAAAATATATGAGTTAGAAGAATACGAAATAACAGTGAAAATTCTGTAGACTAGGTATAGAAAAGAAATATCAGTCACAAAGTCTCGTTCAGATATGATGGAAAATTTGCCACTAGGTGATCTTATTCTACTGGGTAAGATTTCTATTTGTTAACCAGGATATCTGCATGTCAGCTGCAGATCGCTTCTTGTCCAAGTAGTAACTTGTCAATGTTGTCACTTATCCAGTTGGAGGAAGAGGAAGGGACCTTGGTGTTTGGAGATTTAGTAGAGCCAAATGTTCCTCTCTTCTGGCACACAACAGCCTCTTTCCTTTTACCATCCAGTAAGGGCTCTAAGTTGGAGCTTGTCGTTTCATTTATAAATTCAAATTTTATTGTTCCTGAATTTTATTTATTGTTATCTAATTTTCAGCCACAGACCAGCTGTTTTCTTTCAGATTCATAGGAATGCAGGAGTGTCCTGTTTGTTTTGTACCCAGAATCTTCTGAGTGTTACAATTATAAAGATGTCATAAAGATGACAGACTACAGAAAGTTTCATTTTGCTAGCAGCCTGAACTGGTATCACTCAGTGCATATTATAACTTAAGCCCTGGGAGAGACTAATTTTTTAGCTCATTTTGCTTTTGTTTGTATAAATAGGTAGCTTAGGTTCCCGCAGTTTTCTTTCTTAATTAAATGGCTTAGAAAAAGATAGCAGAGCTGATCTGTTGGGTAAGCATGAAAGACGAGGGAATGGCAGCCTGAGTCCCTGGAGGTTAGACAATATGCTAGGCCCACTAACCATGTTCACGTGTCTCTTTGGCTGTTTGCTCTTTACATAATTTGTATGCATAACATAGTATATATTTTGTGTATCATAAAGGCTGTGAGCAGAGTAATAGTATGTCAGGATAGAACTGTACTAGTTAGTGTTCACAAAACTAAACAAACACACAAACTAACAAAAACGGGAAGTCTTCTACCTGTTTCTACACATGCTGTGTTCCAAATAATTAAATTTGAGGATTTCCCATAGTAGAATGAAACATATGAACTGACTCCTTGAGTAGATAAATGCTCATTTAACACTCTGTGTAGTATTCAAAACGAAGATTTATTACTGTATCTGAAAAAAAACCTAAGTTCTTAGGAAACAAAGGTAAATAGTCTTTCTATTGCCCAATTCATTTACACCAAGAAGCTTTGTGTCTAGAACAGTGATGTGAAACCAGGCATTTAAAAGGAAGCTGGAGGGGAGCTCTTACAGATACACGCATAGCTAGAACAAACTTCAAACACTAAAATATCTATTCTTAAAGGCTTTCCATTTCTGATTGTATTTTCTAATGAGAAATTTATGTTTTCGTTAGGCAAAGGTTTTATGTATTTTCTCTGCAGAAAAAAATTTACGAGACATGTAGACTGTACGTACATGTTCTTACTTTTGTTACAGAAAAAAACAAAGTTTCTGAGAACAAAAGCCATTTTTTTTTTGTCTCCCAGATCTCATTAGGAAGTCCCCACTGAGAGATATTTTCTTGGTGTTTGAAGTATAGATAAATATGACTTTGCTGAGAAACGTAATTTTTCTTCTTCTGTTATCCTACAAGATTTGAGTTGCCTTGTATAATTCTGCCTTTTCAAGGTCTCGGGGGGGGGGGGACGTTGGCTAAATATTATGGTCAAAGGTAATAGCCCCATTGTTTAATTTATATTCGACACAGTGACTGTCTTCTTACACACTTGATTTTTTTCTTTGTTTCTTTCTTAGCTTTATTTTTAAACTTTGCTTTATAGATAGATAGGTAACTAAATATTAAGTTAGTTCCTCAAGGTATAAAACAGTACATAGCTGTACAAACTAGAAATATGAAAAGTATGAAGGATAAATTAGAAATTCAGCTATGAGAAGATGAGGGCCAAGATTTAGACTACTTATAACTGAAAGAGAAGTAAAATTTTATGTTTCAGAAAGTAATTTAAGACAAGAAGTCTTCTTGGATGATGTAGTGTGGGTGAATAATGAGTCACAATCTTATTAAGTATAAAAAATATCACTATATAAATATTGCAAATTAGTAAGTTTGACATATATGCTATACTAGTGTTGGTCAAAAAATAATCACAAACCAGCCACAGGAATATAATTATCAGATATACAGCAATGCTAAATAATGATTTTTTTTCTGTCATAGTTTAACATGGAGAACAATTCTCTCTCATCATCATTATATTACTGATTATATTATTGATTGAACAGATCTAGTTTATAGACATTGCAGGTGATTGTAATAAAAAATTTTACTATGTAAACGATAGATGCAATAGAAAAGGCTGGTATTAGTTACCCAGGTCTGCCAAAACAAAATAACAGACTAAATCTTCACCAGCAAGAGTTATTTTTCCCTTCAGCCTAGAAGTTAAATGTACAGTTTAGAGAGTTCGAAGATCTGGTTTCCCTCAAGGCCTCATTTTTTGACTTGTTGATTATCCCCTATTTGGGGCCTCACAGTACGTTTCTTCCATGTGCACGTGGATGCCTCGTGTCCCTTTCTTTTCATAAGAACACAATTCAATTGGATTAAACTCCACTCAAACAGTCTCATTTTTAACTTAATCATCTACTTAATGTCCTCCCCAAATATGGCTACATGTGAGGTTGCAGGGGTTGAAATATCAACATCATTTTAAGGGGATGCAGTACAGCAGACAATAAGGCTTTAGCTCACATTGTCAACTCAGTATTCTACATTTCATTTCTTCTTTGATGGGTTCAATATCTAGTAAATGCTTCCTTATATCTTATAAAATTGCTTTCTGAAACCCAAAGAACTTCAGAAAATATATTTAGGTCACCGATCTAATTTTATTTTTATCTTTTTTTTTTTTCTCTTCGGGAGTTAACTTTTTCCATTAACCATAGCGTATCACTTTATTTCTTGAATGGGTCTAGGGATTGAAACCAGGGCTTTGCCCATGCTACTCAAGGCCTAACCAATGGGCTTGAGCCCTTACCCTTTCCTTTTTTATTAAGTAGAAAAACAAATCACCAGAAATTGATTAATTTTTAGATTGCAGTTACACTAAACTTTTTCACTTTATAAAATATTTTCCAATGAAAACATCGTACAAAAGACAGATAAATCTTTGATATGCTACCTTGAACACATAACTTAATATTTCTGTGTGCCTCTTGTCTCCTCCATAGTAGTATAAAATATTCACCTCATAGAATTACATATAAAACAGAAGGGGAAACACAACCTGGCCCTTGAGCAGGGTAAGTCAAATCCATTTCTGCCACTGGATAACATCTTTCCCTATTTCCAAGTTTTCAATACAAAAATCACAACTGTGCCCCCATTTCACCCTGGAAATCTAAAAATTACCCCTGTTGTATCTTCTTGTGGGACAGCAAGGGATATGTCCTAGAAATTCAGGCACACTGAGGACCTGTTAGCGCCTAGTGAATTCACAAAGGACAGAGATTTGTCATCAGGTTGAGCTGGGGATGGGTAGAAGAAAAAAACTTATTATTGTGGTAAGCTATGCCTATGGCTCTTTCATCAAACATCAGCAAACATATAACTTCTGTATTGCTTTTGTTAAGAAATGCTGTATCTCCTACCTTTCAAACGGGGAAGGAAGATTGATATTGTGATTTCTTTGCTTGCAACTCAATTCTCAGAAAGTTTCCATATATATATAGAACTTTGGATTTATTGTGATTGTTTTTGCGTGGATTTCTAAGTGAAACAGAAATTCTGCTAAGGGCACAGGGAGAAGGTAGTTTTCAAAAGCACTGCGCAAATTGCCGACTGCTCCCTCAGCCAACTTTGGAAAAAGGACTCTATTTCCCTCTGTACTTCATTCAATTTCCTGACTCAGAAATGAAGTCTGAAAATGATGACACCTGCTGTCCACATGTCACAAAATCCAGCCTCAGAGCAGCTGTGTGACTTTATGCTAAAACGGGATTTATCTTGAAAACCTATGGCCAAATGTTAAACAAATAATCTCTGGAAAAGTTTAAGACCACAGTGAACGACATCTGGTGACTCAAACTAAGCTTGTCCCTATGAATGAGACCCAGAACCCTAGTGGCAAGGTGCAGAGCCATCCTGGCTGAAAACAGCCTGACCTTTTCAGCATTGCTGGGATCCTGGGGACAAGATGCACAAAATCTCCCTCTTTCTATTACCTTTCTCATCTTCTGTGTCATCGTAACTTAATGTCAGAGAGTTTGTTAAAATAAAAATGCATCAAACAGATATCTTCACTTTTGGGTATATCGTTTTATGAGACTTAAAATTAAAATAATACATACTCCTATTAATATACTTGGTGTGTGTGTGTGTGTGTGTGTGTGTGTGTGTGTGTGTGTGTGGTGGTATTCTTGTCATGGTTACAAATAAAAGCATAGCAGATTCTGGGAGCCATTTTTCCATGGAGAGCCATAATGCACAAGAATAGCTTCAGTTCTTTCTCACCTACCTCTGCCCATTTACCCAAGGTTTGTGAACTTCCAGAAGCTGGAAATTTGACTTTAAATTAATGTAATTTTACATGGGCATTAAGGGGGAGGGTAAAAGGCATCTAGTCTTCTTAGTAGAGGCATCTAGTCAGGACTGAATAAACATATATTATACTTTTCCTTCATCTCTGTACATGTTTAAAATAAAGATGACTAATAGTCATATAAATATTTTATATGAAGACACGGTTAGTTTGGAATACCACATAGTGAAAGGTTTTTCAGCTTTGTTTATAAGGTGTGATATTAAAAGAAGTGCCTTTCATCATATTATAATGAGCGGCAACACAGGAACAAAACACACCAATAGTAAGTACATCTACAAAAGCAAAAAGGATGATTAGAGAAGCATCCATCTACAGTCCTGCTGCCAGAGAAACCGGCTGGCAGGAGTTCCATCCAGGCATGCTTATCAACGTGAAGAGAGCCAGCTTGTGAACCATGGCAACCTCTCCCAGATTATCAAGATACTCCATGAGGCTGTTGAGAGCTGCAAATCAAACATCCATTCAATTTTCAAGTCCTAAATTAGGAATTTAGAAATTATGATTGCTAGAATAGTCTCTTTACAGTAATAAAATCAATTTTGGCTTGATTTCTGTGAACTGCTGCTATTTTATTTTTCAAGACTATAGCTCAGGCTTGCCTCGAGCTCACTATGTAACTCAAGTTGTCTTCAAACTCAAGGCAATGCCTTGACTGGAGTTACAGGCATGATTCTCAGTGCTTGCCTTGACATCTGTATTAAAATCACAGTTATTTAATTTTAATTTTGTATAACTATTTTATCAATTATGACATAGAACACTTTTTAACAAAATAAATTAGGAAATTTTGTGTTTTTTAAAGTTAACCTCACATCTTTGTTTATTTTTGCCACCTAAAACAATAAAGAGAAAAAGAATAATCATAAAGAATAGAGTGATGAAACGTATTTCAGAGCAGTAAAATTGGAGACATTTGTAACCAGCCTTGCATCAAATGTAGAAAGAGGCACATACAGAAGTCAAATGCAGATGAGCCAAGGCATGAGGAAGCAGAGTGGAAGCTAGAATTTCAAGCAATGAAGCTGAAGATAGCTCTTGCATAAAGTTTGTGCAAATGTAACTAAGTGATTCTTGCTAATGCCAGCACTAATAGGGAATACTGCCTGCTGCAACAGACATAGCTTGAGTTATCCATCCTAATTTTGTCCAGTCTGAAACAGATCACAAAACTCACCTCATCAAGGGTATGGAGGCTACGCAGCAGAAGTGAAATGGGCACCTGTGTAAAATGCACCAGCAGTTGCTATCCTTTGAATTTGAGCTGCCCTTCAGGGCTGCATGTGTTAATGGCTTGCTCCTCAACTTGGTACTATTGGGGTTGAAATCTTCAAGGTAGGAACCTAGAAAGAATGTGCAGTCACAAGAAGTGCTCTCAAGGAGGAATGCCGGGACACTGGTTTTTCTCATTCTCTCACTTGTTCTCAGCCATGAGATTTTCCATTTCACATTTTTTCTTTTTTGCCACAAAATATGATCTTTCTACAGATGTGCCAAAAACAGCAGAATCGAGTGACATGTTCTGAATCCTTTAACACTGTGAATCAAAATGCCTTCCCTCTATTTAAATTGATTAAGTATTTTGCTTCAGTAGCAGAAAGTTGATGATTATAAAAGTAATATCAAAAATATTTGTTGTTTTACTATGAAGGGCATATATAACCTACAACTTCCTAAAATGTCAGTGCAAAAAGTACAAAATCTTTGGTTGTGATAATTATTTACTAAAGCATACATATACCAAAAGCATCAAGTTGTACAGCCGAAATACACACACACACACACACACACACACACACACACACAAAACCATAACTCAGTTGAAAATAATCCAAAAGAAACTAGCATATTATCCAAGGAAAGATCAAATCTTCAGTACTTTCAGGAATCTCCATTGGCAACTCTGAAAAGATTTTACTTTTTTAGATCCATGACTTACAATGTGATATGTGAAATGACCTTTTCAGTGTCTTAAGAAAAACTAAGTGAGAGATATTTAAATTCAAGGTAATTTTGGTCATTAACTGTGTAGTCCAAAAGTAATATTTCATTCAGACGCTACTTAAGGCCCTCCCTCCATCCTGCCACTCAACATAGAATGGAGAAGAGGGATGGTTCAGGATGCTGTTATTGTTCTGATTATTTACCTAACTATTTTGCACCCAAGTTCTCTTGGAATAACACAGAAGGAAACACAGGGGAAGATACTTGGTGTTTCTTAATTATTGGAAACTGGAGAAATACTCATTACTTTGTTGAGGGTCTTTTATGGCCAATGTTGAGATAGTGCACAAGATTATCCCTTATTTCACTTAAATGGAGCTTAAATGCCAGGGGTCTGTTTTGTGCTAAAATCTGCCATTGGCCCAATTTCTATCATTTCTCTATAGTGTACTTGACACCACTTTGCAGTGAGGATCTCCCAACCAGAAGATGGCTGTGCTGAAGAGAAGACATTAGTCAAATGGCTCCAACCCAGCTACCCTACTAAGAGTACACTTCGCCCTCTTCCCCACACCAAATAGAAAGCACAGACTACTCTTCCACAAATCCCTTCTGCTTCCCCATTTTTCTAGAGTACTCCTATCCCATCTTCAACAGAAAGAGAGAGTTGGCAGTTGCCTGCCATCTAAACAAATCACCAGCTGGAAAGGAGTGTCAGACCCCTTCCTATGAGCACCCTTATCTAGGGATCCTCTTCATCAGTTCCCTAAAAGTCGTTTTGGGAATATAAACCTAACATTACTCATGTTTTGTTTTAAATTTTATTCTAGCTTATTTACACTCCTTTAGTTATTGGAAGTACTTGAAGACATACTATGTGTAGTTAAGATCTGGAACAAAACAGGAAAATGATTGCCATTTTAGCGTAGTCTAATTGTAAAGAATCAGGGATCAAGAAGCCATGAGCAGCTACTAATGCTCCTATAACTCTCAATATGTTCTGGAGCACATAAGAAAAGCTTTCTTATACTCACACAATTAAGCCAACATAACAATATTAAAACCCAAGAATTCTTCAAAGAAAATGTTATCAGAAAAAAATTTCAACAATAAACATCAACTAGTATGTTTGAATAAAAAGACATTGATTGATTAAATAAGAAGTTACACTAATGACCAGACACAGAGGCCCCTAAAACAGTGTTTTTCAACCTGTTGGTCACAACCTATTTGAGGGTCACATATCAGACATCCTGCATATCAGATATGTACATCATGATTCATGGTAATAGCAAAATTAGAGTTATGAAATAGCAGTGAAATAATTTTATGGTTTAAGGATCACGACAACATGAGGAACTGTATTAAAGAGTCACAGCATTAGGAAGATTAGGAACCACTGCTGAGAAGTATCCTAAAAAGATGTAAATAACAAATGATAAGAAATGATTTGGCTAGTTGTATAACTTCAACATAGTGATACAGGATAAGTCAAGTTCATCATACCACTCCCCGAGTTGGCTCCATTATGAAGAGCAAGTTAGACTCTATCCATCCTCCAATACTGAACTGGTCTCGTTGGCATAAGAAAACAGCTAATTAGGTGAGATGCCCAATGGCAACACCTGTGCAATTGGAAAGAAAGCCATGAAATAAACAAACAGCTATTAATCACTGGTACCAGCTCATTTCTTGTGATGTAGATAGGAAATGGTATGGCATGAAATTACTTTATTCATCTGTCAAAAGCAAACTAAAATGACTACATCCTATTTCATGCTGCTTGAACACCAAGGTTATTGTTTTTATCCTGGAATCATAGCCTTTTTTGCTGTGACACCATGATCCCAAGTTCCATTAGAATGTAATATAAAATAAATAATAAACAAGTTATCAGACAGGAAATTTTCATTCAAGCAATGAAATGAATTTGTCAAGGATGAAAAGAACAAGTTACTAAATAACAAAATGTTGCAAATGACGACTGCATACTGGAGCCCTGTGAACACAGGCTGTCAGTATACAGCAAGTGTTAGCACCTTGTGGTTTATTCAGAAGCCATTATCTATGCGGAATACAGAAAGTCTGCTGGCGTCATGGTTACACTGCTTTACTGGAACTGCATAGACCAACAGAAAAAGTTGCGAAACTCTACATTGGTGGCAGTGTCAGAGAACGCTTGGATTCTAATTTACTTTTATCTTTAGGAGATACAGGTATGGGAAATTACTATGGGGTGAATATAAATAAATGTGCCAAGTCAGTGGAGCTGCAGTTTGGTGATGAAGAAGGAGTGCTATGGTCGGAAAAGATTCATTTCAGAGCATGTAGCCATAAATCTGCATCTTTAAAGGGAAGCCAGTCCTTTCTCAGTAAGAGTCATCCCTGCATTCACCAGCAGGAAGCAGAAGAGCATTGTAGACACAGTGAGCAGGCACACAGCACTGTGAAACAGGCTGCCTCATCAGAGACGATCCAAATGGTTTCATGTAGAAAGGAAAAAAAAAAGGGTTCAAGAGATGATTAAAAAGTGCAATGGCAAAGTAGACAAGGGTCTTTGGTCCCACTCCAAGAATCATGACCTTTATCCAGTGTAAAAGGTGTAATAGATAATTTTTCCATGAAAGGGGGGTAATGTTAGGGTACAGAAGGTCAGTTTTGTGATAGGATGGCAGAGAGAGAGGAGCCACTTGAGATGGGAGACAAATGGCCTGTCATGAAATCATTCCAAGAAATGATGAATACCTGAGCTTAGGCAATAGTAGTAGACTGCAAAAAGAAGTCCAGGTAGACAAGATACTGGGGCTGTAGAGTACATGAAAATTGCCAGGTGATAGACTTTTAGGAGTCTAAGGTATAAGTCAATGAAGTAGGTATCTCTCTTGGGTCATTGTAAAGAAGTGATAGTCTTTTCGTTAAAGATGGAAATATGAGGTACAGGTTTAGAAAAGGTAAGTATAAGTTACCTTCCTGTCTGATTAACTGGAAAATCATGGTACAACTAGACCCAGATAGAGTTAAAGAAAAAACCAGGCTGAGACTCATGTGGTTCAGGATATGAATGGAAGCCATACATATTTACATCACTCCCCTGGATGCTGAATGCCAAAACCACACCCATGTAAAGGCAAGCTTCTTGATGGTATCAACAAGGTCCGAATTTGCTCCTCACCTGACATAAAGAAAACACTCAGAAAATAAGGCTAACAACACCCCTCAAAAAAAAAAAAAACCCATACCATATATAGTAATATTAGTAGTATTAAGGGTCAGTTCTAATTTTTATTTCTAATTTTGACTATAAAAGGACATTAAAATTTGGAGGAAATATACATCGTCTATGTGTAACTTTCAAGTATCTTTCATAAATATTAGGCTATGGTTAAGACATTTTGCCATAACCTATATACCTGCTACATATTTTGCAGTTCTTTTCAATCAAGTTTCAGATGTGTGAAAGATAATGCTACATTTTAAAACATATCCAAGGGCTGGAGAGATGGCTCAGTGGTTGAGAGCACTTACTGCTCTTCCAGAGGTCCTCAGTTTAATTCCCAGCAACCACATGGTGGCTCACAAAAAATCCGTAATGAGATCTGATGCCCTCTTCTGGAGTGTCTGAAGACAGCTACAGTGTACTTATAATAAATAAATAAATAAATAAATAAATAAATAAATATCCACACTATCACTTTACAAAAGATGATATACACTACTATAAATGTAGTCAAATATCCAGCCAGTCTAGTCAATATTCAAATGTGTCAAGTTATAACACACATACATTGCTCATTGCTGCTAAATATAGGACAGGATTTTGAGGAATGTATATAACATCTCTAGAAAGTACTTCAATATTACATTTTCCTGTATCTATCCATTAAGAAAATTATGCATGGACCATGGATGGGACATAGAAATATTTTGGAGGAAAGATTATTAAGTAATTCTTTAAAACTAATGGCTGATGAACATTAACAAGGCTCAGTAGGAAAATGTGCTTGCTGCAAAGCCTGATAACCTGAGATAAATATCCAAAAACTGGGAAAATAAAAACTGACTCTCTAAAATTGTCCTCTGATCTACACACACACACACACACACACACACACTCCAAATGTAAAAAAATAAAAAAATAAACTCAGAAATTTTTAATTCCAGTTAGTCTGTGAAAATGACCAGTCAACCTCCCCTTCCACAAAACAATAAAGACATAACATTGGAGGAAAATGTCTGAATGGTACTCCTAGAACTTAGAGGGAGGTAGTACTGGGTGAATATGATAAAAATATGTTGCATAATTGCATGAAAAATTTAAATAATAAATTAGAATTATAAATAACACCATCCATAATTTCATTCTCTTTTCCTTGTTTCATTGTGATAAGTAGAAAGTTCAAGCATTCTCTTTTGTAGACTCTCTTGCAGCTACACATAGTCAAGTGACTCAGGTTTAGTTCACAGCTGATACTGGTTAAGGTTTTGGAGAAAAATTTTTAATAGAAATGATAACTCCAATGTTACATACATTAACTAATTTCTCCTTCATCCTTTCTTTTATCTGGCAGGCAATTCAAGCCTAGAGGGACAGTAAACATATTACAAGTGTTAGGATGAGAGCCTCCCACTGAGGGCAGTGGAGCAGAAAGAACAGGATGCAGCCTTGTGAGTGACATCCTGGAGCAGTTTCCTCACACCTGGGCTTCACATCTTATTTTGAGGGGGATAAAAGGCCTTATCTGTGTAAGCTGGTGGTGGATCTGCATTGTGTCGATTGAAGTAAAAAACCTTCTAGGTTGATATGCTTGCTGATTTTCGTACTCTTAACAAGAACTGTCCATCAAAAAGTTAGACTGTTGGCAGAAAGCCCAGGGACAGAGATGCCTCCTAGGTTCTTTATTCCTTTGAGAGACTGCAGGCTGTTCAATTTAGTTACTAACAGTTTGTAATATAGGAAGCTAGGGGAGCATTGTTAATTTACTCTGAATTCATTTGTTTAAAACTTTTTAGGGTTGAAGCCAGATGCCACTATTTTTTAAACCCACTTTAAGTATAGTTAGAGCAATTAAATAGGTACCTGAGTTATTTCCTAAGACTAGGACCCACTCCCTCAGAAAAGCACATCAATGCAATTCTGGCCATTTAAGCAAATGGAGTTTCATATACACATAACTGACAGAAACCATTTTCTTTGTAAGATGAGTTTTCAGAAGTCTCTGACATCCCACCAGTTCCTGAGTGATTTCCCAGTATAATTAAAGGTGCAGTTCCATAATCTAATACATCTCCTAGGCCCAAAGGAAAACAACTCCATATTATTCTAGTTTAGTGTTTCTTACTCAGAGTCATCTGAAATCTGCTTATAAATGGTTCATCAAGTACAGGATATAGTCAATGTCTAATATCTTCAGAGAAACATTGTTTTAAGAATATTTCTTAAATATCCCAATTCTCAAAATTAAAAATTTTTAATCTCATTCTTTCACTTATATTTACATTAAAATTTACTGTTTTCATTGTGTTTTACACCTGCAATCCTTTTTAAACAAGTATTTTTCTTTGAGGTAAGATGGCAACGCTAATGCTTTATGGGTACTTCCAGATATGCAGCAATGAAGTTCACCCATACTGACAGAGATATGGGATCTGCAGGATTCTTGCCTGATTGAGGCAGCATGTCAGCTGACTGGCAGGCAAGGGAGGGCTGAAAGTCTATTGACAGAGCATTTAAGGTAAACTTAAGTTCAGCATTGAAGGAAGTACTGAGATGGGGATATATCTGAGTGGAAGAACACACCTGAACAGGCGCAAGGCTGCTCTGGGCTCAATACCTGGCATGTGAGCATGCATACCCACACATGCACAGGCACACTGACACAGAGCAAAGTACTAGATACTTATTGATTTCCCTCATTTTACCTAGGACCCTATGAATCTCATCATCTATAACACATAGTTAATGTCATCAATACAAGCGTTTCAAATTTCAGATTTTTAGTTGCATATGTTTTTATTTTCTAATTTCCATCATGTGCACACCCATCACACACTGGATTCTAACATTTATTTTGTGATGTCCACCTTGAACATCCTTATATGTGGTTGCTCTGCCAAAGTCATTGTTTCTGAAAGCTTTTTATTTCAGATGGTTACTCTGGGTACCATGAATATTTTATTTTTTTAACTTTTGATGACTTATAGAGAGATTTGTCTCATTAATATATCGTGCAGGGCCTCTAGCATGGGGCTCAGCTGATTTTCATAAGTAAAAAAAGCACGCAGAAAGTTGTATATTATTAATTAATGAAAAACTATATACTCAGATTTTTAATGTATCAGAGACTATTTTCAGGAGAGTTTTAAACATGCAATGTTATTTGATGTTTTCATTTCAAATTTCCCAGAAGTTTTCTGCAAAGACTGCATTCTGAGGTCACTGTCCTGTGGTACCATTGGGAGATGATGGAACCTTTAGCAGAAGATTCCTAGGAGTTGAGTCAATGTACAAGCTTCCTTGAAGAAGCTGTGAGGAGCTCAGTCCTCTCCTTTCTCTCTTGTAGATTCCTGGCTGTCCTGATTTTCATTCGCCATATACATTTTCCTTTGTTCCTGCCTCTCATCAGGATCCCCAAAGCAAACAGGGGAGGAAACTGGGACTAAAAATAAACTCATTCATTTTAGGAACTTGTTCTACTGGTGAGAGGCCATCCTGTGTTGGAGATTATTCCCTTATTCCCAAATTAAAAGTCCAGGACATAGGGTAGTGTACAGTCACCCAAGGTCATGTAAGGAGTGAAGGAACCCTCTGGACCAGCTCCGCATGAGTCTGTAGTCTGTGCTTTATAAGCATGTGGTTCTAAAGCTCATTAGGCAGGAACATTTTTTAATGCTATGCCCTTATCAAAAGGAAAAATGACACATAGACATGCACATAGGGAGATGTCACCTGAAGACAAAAGCAGAGAAAACCCTGGCAGTTCTGTAAGCAAAAGCTGACAGCTCTCCATAGGTGAGGGGACAGCAGAGGACAGATTATCTCAGACATCAGAAGGAAGCATGAACACCAACTCCTCCTTGCCAAGCGTCCGACTCTAACACAGTGAGACAGACTTCTGTTGTTCACGTTGCCTTGTTTGTGGTATGTATCACAGATTCCCCAACAAACTAATACATAAAGTGTCTCTATGTGTTGAGCATGTCACCAACTCTGGGTCAGTTGTTTCTCGAGTAGACCTTAGCTCTGAAAGTTTGCTCTCTCCTTCTGGGTTATACCATTGCTATCATGGATATGCAATGGGGGCTGGTTTTTGGAATATCTACAAAGAAAGATCAATGAGTGGAGGTCTGTTATTTCCTACTTGAAGAGAGCTATGCCTTTTTGGCTTAAGTAGAACACTGGGAAAACTGCCATATCTCTTGACACTATCTTTATCTCCCAGATTCCAAGATGATGAGGAGGAACATATCTGTGTCACAGTTCTCAAGATTCAGGTTTGCAGATCAAGTTAACGACATCGAATGGTGACTGGCCACTTCCAGGCTGGTGCTGTTTGTTTGCTGTTCTCTTAGATTCTCGGTTGCTCTCATGCAGTTACTTGAGAGCATGTCTACCTTGACAAGAGGAGGCCTGTCTGTCAGCAAGCCCTCAGGAACATAGTTATGATACTCAGCTCTTTTGGAGCTCATGCTGAGATTACTGTCCTATGAGATGGGGGGAGGGAGGAAAGGAGAGAAAGAGGAACGGAGGGAGGGAGGGAGGGAGGGAGAGAGAGAGAGAGAGAGAGAGAGAGAGAGAGAGAGAGAGAGAGAGAGAGAGAGAGAAAGAGAGAGAGAAAACAAAAGGCCTGTGTTTATTTTCATTAAATTGGAGTGAATTTTATGGGAAAGATCCCGTTATCCTACAACAGAGAAAAACTGTTCAAGACAAAGTTAACTAGTCAAGGAAGACCACATTCAAACCATCAGGCATGAGAGAATAGAACTCCCTATGAGCAGAAGAAGTTATATCTTTTCTGCATTTGTTAATCGTTTTCACATAAAGAAAAGCCATTTCCTGTATCAGCACAGCAGGCATTCCTTCTACAACTTGAAGCACAGCCCCTTTAGAAGGGCTTCACAGAATCTGAGAAATAGGAACACTACCTTCCTTGATGATGGCCACTTAGTGGAATGACTCCCAAACCCTTGAGGTCAAAGTTGTAAAAGTGGTAGAAGAACTTGTGGAATCAATTACTTCACAAAGGAGTAAGAAATGATTTACAGCTGGAAGCTTTTAGGCGGAGGTGTCTCCTGAAGTAAACTCATGTCATCACAGTTAGCGAGGGAAGAAGACTGACACCACTTTGTCACTGTCAGTGCGTGTAAGTAGACAGTTCATAGCACATGCTTGTGATGATAACACTGGCAATGCTAGGAGAGATGGAGACCACAGCTATAACCCAGGATGTGCTTTGGAAATCATATCCAGATGTGCTTATTTCAAATAGCCCCTTGTTTCACAGTCCTGGTTAACTTTCTGAGGAGTTGGATCCTGCCTTTGCCTCTCACTAAAACAGTCAGTACTGGAGACCTAATTTCAACTTGTGTCTTCAGAACAACAACAACAACAACAACAACAACAACAACAACAACAACAACAACAAATTGGTTTCCAGGAAACAAGTAGTTGGCTTTTGCTATTAGGCATCCAGTAAAGAGTTGCTTTGATACGATAATCAGATAATTGATACATTTCCTATGTAGATCAATCATCCTGGAGTTGGTTTGATCATCAAAAAAATTACTTTGAAGATTTATTTTTTTAGTTGAATGTTTGTTCCTAGACTCTGTCTCTGGATATTTTTGATATCCTGATTTCAAACATTGGAGAAGGCTCCAAAGAATAAAACAGATCAAATACTAATATTCAGAGCTAGTGAATAGGGTGAGGAGGGAAATCATAACCCATCATATGAAATGTGATTTATCATGTAGAATTTGTTCTCACACATCCTAGTTTCTATAGTGATTTTTGAAATCATCTAGTGTTTATTGAATAGATTCAGCTAGTTGGTACACCAAATAAAATCAAAGAGACTTCACAAAATGTTCCTTATTTAGTTTTTCATTTAAGTGATATTTTTTTAGATTTTTCATGCATAAGTACTATATTTACATCATCTTTCTCCCCTGTCCATCTTCCCCAACACATGTATTATCACAGACTTTGATTTCTTAACCTAATATTACAAAAACAGAATTTACAAACTAAATAAGACAAATGGCATAACGGATTTCTTTAGATTTCCCCAAGTGGTTTTATGCAGGAAAGGTAAGTAAGGGTCTTTCACTCTTCTCTCCTAGCCCCAAGCCTAAAGAGCAGCAGCAGTGGCAGTGGTAGCAGAAGCAGAGACTACAATTCCCTCCCAGGGTCTGAGTTCCATTAGTGTGAAACCACAGCCGCATCTGGCTCTCCTTATGAAATTCAAACAATTGCCTAACCTCTTGCCTCTTGGAGAAGTTCATGCGGGCACACATGACAACATTTTGTGGTATATAATGAATCTATTAAATTTAAACTGGCTTGCAAAACAAAGAAGAGGGAGAATAAATAAATGCCTGTAAGACATCTGGTTAGTATCTGCAAGAAGTTGCTTTCTTGTTTGTTTGTTTTTTGAGGTCTCCATAAAGTTTGTTCTATCTGTCACCCCTCAAGTCATTTGAGTTCCTGCAGGCAGCAAGATCACAGAGGAGTCCTGGGGGACAGAAACATAGTGTCTGGACCCCAGTGTGGCTTCCTGTTTGGCAGAAGCTGAGGCAGTCTATGCAGGGGAAGAAAGCAGCCCTGAAGGTTAGTTTAGAATATGCTGTTTGGTAGACACACAGGCGACTCCCAGGGATCTGCAACATGTCTCTATTGAAATAGTGCACACTGTGCAACTTTGTCCAAGATTCAATTCTAGATGTTTAGGGGTGTTGCATAAACAACACAGACACAGGCAAGATAATGGGAAAAGATTCAGGGGGAAAATCAATTCTTTATAGTTTTGATCAGATATAACAAATTGTGTGCCAGAATGATTGAATCTAACAATCTAACTTGCTTTAATTTGTGTGTGTGTGTGCGTGCGTGTGTGTGTGTGTGTGTGTGTGTGTGTGTGTGTGTTTATACACACAGCAAATGTCTATACAACTAAGGTGAAGAATTTAAAAACTTCAATATACTTAAGTATAAAAAACTTCAACCATTATAAACTAAAAAGTCCAGATAATTGTAGGCTGGTGCTTTTGAAGTAGCTACATGGAAACACAATATTAATGCATTTCATCTGGTAGATATTGCCTTTGCATTTGGCAGTAAATAAAATCAAATAACTCAGACAAAGAAAATATACAATCAAGATACCTTTAAATAATTAGTATTATATAGAACCTCTAAGAACATGATTAAGGGACAGTAGTAAGAATGACTTCATTTCAAAGGTCAAAAACTTAAATACAAGGTTTGTAGACTTATTTGAACTTAGATAACCCTTACTGAATATCTGATATCCATGAGGGGATACTCAAAACACGTCATGGTGAGTAACTGTCACTGCATTGCCTAACAATGAGGAAATAATATCCATTTTTCCAGTGGGGGAAAAAAATCAAATAGCAACAAACTGCAAGGTGTAGCTGACACACTGGTGTTCTGCAGTAAGGTAGGAGGATTTTGGCAACACTTTGTTTCTAAGACAAAACAATGCAAAACAAAACAAAGCTAAAAATGTACTAAGAACAGAGTTGGGATTTATGCAACTAAATTCTTAAGTTCTTCATGTCCTAACTTGATTCCAGAGCTTGAATTATGGATGTGTAAATTATGTAAATCCACAACTTCACTTTAAGTGTTTAAACCCAACCAGATGATCCAGAAGGCAAAAATGTACTTTTAAAAAAATATTATGCCCATAGAAAATAAACACTTCACTGAAATATGTTCACTGTACCCTTCACCTACTAATATTTGTGGAAAATTATTAGTGTTTTTTAAGAAAGCCAACTTATTTTCATATGACAAAATATTTCTAGGAAAAAATCATTGGAAAGTAAACTGTTTCTGCATATGAATGATTCATACAGAGGCACCTAAATCTTTGCAATGAAAATTATACTTTAAATGGAGAATAATGCTTCATATGTCATAAATGCAAAGTATTAAGAAAAAAATTTTAAATATATAAATAATTGAGACAGTTATTTGAAGTAGTTGGGCTTTGTTTTGTTTTATTTTTAATTAAATTACCTCACTGATTCACTTTTTGTCCAAGTGTATTATAAATATGTGTTAGTATGTAATAATAGCTAATATAGTATATAGCTCTAGCTTCCATACCATACTGTATACTATGGTTAACTTTGTATACTATGTCAAATGTCAGCAATATAAAGATAGAGTTGTCCCTGAACAAAGTCATTGTGCATCACTGTAAGTACTCTTCAAAATATATGGACATATCTGTTATCATGGCTCGGAAAATTAAACACTAATAGAACAAATAATAATAATTTTTAAAAAAAGCTAGAAGGATCCTCATCAGAAATGTCACTGGCCTCACACAACACAACACAGGACCTCACCTCTGTAATGAACTGCCTAATATCATCAAACTCAAAGGGAAACTGAGGTTGAACTAATTCAAATAATTTAAGGTTTGATGGGGCTAAGCTTAAACTCTCCAGTCTTGAGAATACTGTTTGTGGTATATTGTGTGCCCTCCTGGTGACATTTGATGTCTCCATCTGTGGCTTATACCAAGTAGTTATCAAGTGGCAACAAAATGAGTTAGGCTTAAGTCTCACCATCAAGAAACCCATAATGCAACCCAAGGGTTGTCTTATAGGATGCTTGTACTTGTTTACTTTTAATTCTGGATCACTCATAATTTTACTTGGAATTTTCTTCTGCCAAGCAGCTACACAACTTCCCATGCATAAAATGTGCAAAGCACACATCTGAGTTCCTGCCCTTTATTCAACTTGCTAGTGGACTAGCTGATAGTGCCTTCCTTCATAGGCACCATCTCTTCTTGATAAGTTGAATCTCATTTTTTGGTCAACATGAAAAATAATTCATTCTACACTGTACATCATACATACACACACACATACACACACACGATAGTTCCTTTATAAGTATGAATAATAATTAGTCATCATTTAAAAGTTTAAAAAATTTAAAAAGAAACCCTGCTCCCTTTTTAAAATTTTTATTTTATTTTAAAATTATGTGACACTATGTGTGTGGGTATGTGTGTGTAGCTATAGGAAGTTAGAAGGAGGGCATCAGATCCACCGGGATTGTAGTCACAGGCAGTTGTGAGGCATCTGACATGAGTGCTGGGGACTGAACTTGGCTCCTCGCAAGAACAAGTACTTTTAACCACTGAGCCATCTCCATCCCTGATGCCTTGGTCTCAAGGAATAGATATTAGTAGTATGGGGGCAGTAAGCTGGCCATCCCACAAAGTCCCTAAGAGATTATGTTGACCACGTATGTACTCAGTCAGCATGCGACATGCCTTTGGGTCTGTGTAAATAGAGCAGGTTTTAGGATACAATTATTCAACACCTCTCAAGACCTCTGAAACCTTCACTCCTGCTTTCCCAATTCCATGTGCCGGAGATGTTGGCAATTTGGTACTTTATTCAGGAGCTGAGTAACAAAAGTGAGTTAGTAATGAAATAGAAGCTCTAGTATCCAAGTCCCTACAGATCCTAGACTCCCCTTCACATTGAAAATTTTGCTCCCTGGTGATGTGGAACCCATTGGGAGTGAAGGACTAAGCTGAGTTTGGTGACACGTAGCTACGCTGGGCACAGATAGTGCTGAGGGTGACATTGGTTCCTGTGGCTTTGCTTTGCTTTTTACCATTAGCTGTTTTTACACTTGACCTGTTTTTTAGCAGAACTCAGATTCAATTTTCAATGCTGTGTGCATTAGCTTGTTATGTTGGGAACTAATGACAACTTGAATAATTTTTAGTCCCTTGAGGAGGGCATTTTATGGCAATCTAGTTTCTAATGCTGTGATTGCCTTAGGGTCCATGACATATTGTGGCTGCCATTAAAGTCATCATTTCTATGCACAGAGACGCTCAGTAACAAACTTGAGGCTTTCTGATATTTTTGGTTCTTCTTGTTCCCAGTGATTTCAGATTCTTTGGAAATGAGTCCATATAAACTAGTAAGAAGATTAATTTTATGTTATCTTCAGTTACTGTGGGAACAAAATGATGCTTGTTCTAAGGCACAATTTCTTCTGGATTATATTCAAATTCACCCTTGTTACCCTATGGATGTATTTTAGTGATTTTTTTTTCGGTAAAGAATATTATACACAGGCTGTGGTTGCAAATTCCTCAACACAGAGCTCAAGTAGAATGTCTGAAACTAATTTTCCACACTTCCTCACTCATAAAGAAACCAACATATATGGGAGAGTGCCACAGTGAGTGTGGGAGGCTGAGCAAGAAGCTGGGGGTGCTACCCATCCTCTGCAATGGTGGCCTCTAATCCTAAGGTCCTGGGAATCCTATTCAGCTCAATATGCATAAGTAGTTTGCCTACCAAACCGAAGCATCCAACTGTGTTTGGAAAAAGTGCCCAGTACAAAGCAAAGTCCAGAATTTTTACCAAACAAATCATGAAAAATTATATCTAGCCATGATTGCATAGGGCAAAGACTATACACTCAATCATTAGATTGAGCTTGTATAATGTTTTACATAGAGGAACATCTGATTTCAAAACTCTAGAGAGAAAATCAAGTCTAAAGATTGATTTGGCTAAAAAATATTTGTTTAAATTCATAGGTAAGGTATTCAAGACTAAATCTTCCAGCTTTCATACTATGAGCTTCCGAGGCATGGCTTTAATGGATATTAATGATATATTAATTGAACAGCCACATATTTAAAAATCTCTTCATTGTGGAAAATTTCAAACAAACACTAAAATAGACAAATAAAAGGTTAGATTACCAAGAGTTTGGGAAACTTCCTAGCTATTTTCTTTAAGTATTCCATCTCTTCTTTAGTCTTGCTGTGTTGACAATATGCCCAATAATAACTTCACTTCACATATACATCCTTAGTGCACATTATAAGTTGTAAAATTTTCCTGTAATCATCAAACCTCAATCATAACAAACTCAATAAAACATTCACATTGTTACTTGCAATGTGATTCACTTTAGCTTTGTTCATTTGGTTTGTTTGAACTAAGAAGAAAATGAGGACCACTTGTTACAGTTATTTGTTTATAGTTCTTTCATCCTCAATAAGTCCCCTTTCCCTTTACTTTCATGTCATTGGTTATTAGAAGGATTTGTGTTTTAATTTTCAGTCATAAGTATTATTCACATTCTCAATTTAAGTGATGCTTCCGTAAGGTACCATTTATTGTCTTTTTCTATCAACACATATTTCACCTTCAGCATTTTAAATGTGGATTCTTGAATACGTGATAAGCATAACCATGTTTTTGGCAAAGATAGGACACAGAAGACTGATATTTTTCTTCAGTTTGGATTCTGCCCCCCCCACCTTCCTATGCTATTCTTGCTACTCCCCCTACCCCATGTCTTATTTCATCTAGTGGCTCAATACTTCTATATTTCTTCCTCACTTCTACAGAACCTACCTTAGATCACCAACTTCAACACTAGTTTTGGCTTTCTCTTTCTAGGTCTTTTCTAGCACATGTAACAATCTTTGCCCAGTAAAATATTGTGGTGAACTTTACTGGGTACTCCCCAAAGATCTGATGGTAGTGAAGCTCACAGAGTGGTCTGAATGCTAAGTCCATACATTTAGACTCTTTTGTTCAAGAAGACAAGCTTTCCTTTAATTGCAGAAAATTTGCAATTGCATGGCAATTTCCAGAATAAATCCTCCTCAATCTCCCATAAGATGATATTAACTGTAGTGAATCACAGTTTCTGACAGTATGTATGTATCTCTGTTTCTTCAGAAAAATTTTTAGTGTGTTTTGATGTACCAAAGATTCAAATTCATATGAGCAAACTGTTTTGGACAATTCTATTATAATATTCTACATTAAGAATGAGTATTGGATATATAAAAATGACTGTTTTCATTTTATTTTCTTCTAGGTTTTTGTTGTCTATTTTTTACTGTACTTTGTAGTATTATGGTTACTCATATATTGAAAGAGCACAGAATTAAAATTGCCAGTTTAATTTTGTATCTTTGGACTACAAATCACATAACAGTGGGCTTGTCTTAGGAAAGATCAAAGAACGTTTAGAGCAACACAATGAGAATACTTGCAGATCATTGGCTTTTTTTTTACCAATTGTTTTTAATTAGTAAATTGTTTCATTGCACTCTGACTGACTTGGAGCAAGCTATCCACATATGTGTTGTTAGGGTTTATCTGGGCTTCCTATCTCTGTATAGAAGCCTAGTAACACTTTTAAGGGAGTAGTTGGTGCAGTTATTGGTTCCCTTCATATTATCTCATCTCTAAAGAATCCTTGTTCTGGACAATTGTGTTATATATATCTTGAAAAACAAAAGTAAAGTTTTGCTGATAGTTTTTGTTCAACTTTATTTTAAGATATTGGAACAATAAGAACACAGACAAGCATGAGACTATATAGCACAGGACAGAGCACCAGACTTTTCTCTCTCAAACTGGAAAAGATTGCTTGTTTTCTTGTGTGCTGTATATTTTAGTTTGACAGTGGAAATGAGAGAAGCATGAAGGATTTGACATGGGGTGGGGGGCAGGGATGAAGGTAGCTACTGATTGTTTGGAAAAAGGAGCCACCAATGGGGACTGGGGAAAGGTGTAGGCTTAGAAAGATATACACACTCAAGAATGACACCATAGAGTTTCTGGTGGCCCATATGGATTTCTCTATGTCTCTTTACCAAGAAAAAGCTCAAAACCATAACTGTGTGTTCATCAGCAAGACCACATTTGCTGTCATCATACACACACACACACACACACACACACACACACACACACAAACCCTGCAAATGAATGATTATATAAACTACAAACCATAGCGACAATTTGTTGTTGTATGTCAGGGCTAAAAAGATAATTTCCCCCTATCAAACAAAAACATAACAAAAAATAAAGAGCAAATAAGCAAGGTGTTTTTAAATTATCAATGACATTTTAAGTTGTTCCACTGCATCATATAAACTGATTAGTTCAGGCCAGCATCAAAGTTCTTGTTAACACTTTGTGTTTGCCTGGGTTCTTTAAATATTTACACTTTTTTGTTTAGTTTGTTTATAGTTGTGATATATTTTTCTGGGCTCTTATAATTATGTGAAAACAAAACCAGGAACTTCTAATAAAAATTCTAAAAGCATAAACTACATGAAAGAGGATTTCATGTAGTTTTAATCTATTACCTTTGGGGTAAAAATGAATTTTTGTGATAGAACTGTTACAGATAAATTATCTCATATACACAAAAATACTGTAGGAATAGGAAAAAATCTAAACTTCAGAGTTGACAATATTTATCTGTTGAAAAATGATGTTTATGTAAAAGGAACAATATGATGAGTCTATTTCATTTGCAAAGAAAGGCAATTTTTTTCAGTTGTTGGATCAGAACTATAAAAGAAACATTTGCCTCTATGAGTTCACAGATTGACTTGAACAACTTTTCAGGCATAAAAGCAGAACCATATAGCATATAACGTATGGAACTGTACAGAACCCAGGATGCAGTGTTTTCATTAATTCTCTGATGCTATTGTCCCTGGGGCAGCAGGATGTAGCTGTCAATTCAAGGACCGTGTTCTCCCAAAGCATCAAAAAGACTATGCATTTCCACTACCTTGAAGTGGTGACAACAGAGTTACAAACATTTTTCAGCAGCCAATCATGCCTAATCTTCAGAGAATAAAGTTCTGTTAGAAGATAGAAACGTTTGCAGATCTCTGAGTAGTCCTGATTCATTACACAACAGTAATCACAAAGTGACTAAGAATATGTCTTCCAGTCTGCTTCTCTACCCTGGCCAGATCATCAGGCCTGATACACTCTCACACCCTACAACCTGTCTGTCTCCCAGGAGGTCTGCAAAAACCAAAAACTACTGCCCAAATACCCACACTAGCTGGAATGACCACAGAACCCAGCTGACACAGGACCTACCTTGTCTGCCCAAGCTTCATCTTCCTTCCAGTCTGCTACTTCCCCAGCACCAGATCATCAGACCAGATATCCTCCCATAGCCCACAGCCTGCCTGTATCCCAGAAGGTCTGCAGTAACTAGGGGCAAACAAAGTCTGCCTTGATCAGGGGCACAGTCCTTCCAGTTTGCACTTCCATGAGCAACTGGAACCCAAAGCAGGCATGTCTCCCAGATGGTTCACCCTAACCAGGAACACAAGAGGTCTGCCTTAACTAGGGACACAGGAGACCTGCTTTAACCAGAGACACAGGACGTTCCCTCCCACCCACTAACCAGAGACAACACTGCCTGCCTCCCAGAAGGCTGGCTTTAACCCAGGTCAAAGAGCTCTATCTGCCCCCAAGGAGGCCAGCTCGAGTCAGAGAAACCCAGGCCAGTTAATACCAGAGATAACCAGATGTCGAGAGGCAAGCACAAGAACTATAAGCGAGGGAAGCCAATGCAACCCAGCACCAAGAGAACTCAGTTCTCCACCACAGTAAGCCCTGGATACGCTAGCAGGCCTGAAAAGCAAGATTCTGACCTAAAAATCCCATCTAATAAAGATGATATACGCCTTTAAGTAGACTATAAATAACTCCCTTAAAGAAATACAGGAAAACACAGGCAAACAGGTAGAAGTCCTTAAAGAGGAAACAAATCCCTTAAAGAAATACAAGAAAATACAATCAAGCAGGTGAAGGAATTGAACAAAATGGTCCAAGACCTAAATATGGAAAAAGAAAAAATAAAGAAAACACAAATGAAGGCAACCCTAGAGATGGACAACTTAGAAAAGATCAGGAGCTACAGATGCAAGTATCACCTACAGAATACAAGAGATAGAACAGTGAATCTCAGGCATCAAAGATAACATAGAAGATATTGACATATTAGACAAAGAAAGTACAAAGTATGAAAAGCTCCTAACCCAAAATATCCAGGAAATTTACAACACAATGAAAAGATCAAACCTAAGAATAGTAGGAATAGAAGAGGGTGAATCTTCCCATCTCAAAGGGCCAGAAAAAATCTTCAACAAAATCATAGAAGAAAACTTTCCTAACTTAAAGAAAGAGATGCCCATGAACATACAAGAAGCCTAGAGAACTCCAAATAGACTGAACCAGAAAAGAAATTCCTCCTGTCACATAATAATCAAAACACCAAATGCACAAAACAAAGAAAGAATATTAAAAGCATTAAGGAAAAAGATCAAGTAACATATAAAGGCAGACCTATCAGAATTCCACCATACTTCTAAACAGCCACTCTAAAATCCAGAAAATACTGGACAGATGTCATCCAGACCTTAAGAGAACACAAGTGCCAGCCCAGGCTACTATGCCCAGCAAAACTCTCAATCACCATAAATGAAGAAACCAAGATATTCCACGACAAAACTAAATTTAAACACTATATTTTTACTAATTCAGACCTACAGAGGAAAAGAAAAGAAAAAGTCCAACACAAGGAGGGAAACTACACCCAAGAAAACACAAGAAATTAAACATCTAACAACAAACCTGAAAGAAGAGAATCACACACATACATAATACCACCTCCAGCAACAAAATAGCAGGAACTAACAATCATCTTTAATATCTTTAATATCATCTCATCATCAACAATTGTATTTAATATCTCTCAATATCAGTAGACTCAATTCCCCAATAAAAATACAAGCTAATAGAATGAATACACAAACAGGATCCAGAATTTTTCTGCATATAGGTAACACACCTCAGTAATGAAGACAGGCATTACCTCAGAGTAAAGGTCTGCAAAAATGTTTTCCAAGTAAATGATCCCAATAGAGCTGGAGTAGCTATTCTAACATCCAATAAAATAGACTTTCAACCAAGATATCAAATGAGATGGAGAAGGAAACTTCATACTCATCAAAGGAAAAATTCACCAAGAGGAAGTCCTTGTTGTGAACATATATGCCCAAAATACAAAGGCATGTACATTTGTAAAAGAAACTTTACTAAAGCTCAAAACATACATTGAACCTTACACATTAGAAGTGGGAGATTCAATAACCCCATTCTCACCAATGGACAGGCCCTTGAAACAGAAACTAAACAAAGAAAACAACAGAAGTTATGAACAAAATGGATTTAACAGATATTTACAGAACACTTCACCCTAAAACAAGAGAATATCTCTTCTTGGCACCTCCTAGAACCTTCTTAAAAACAAGAGAATATACCTTCTTCACAGTACCTCTTGAAACCTTCTCCAAAGTTGACCATATAATTGAACATAAAACAAGCCTTAACTGATACAAATAGATTGATATAATCCCATTCATTCAATCATATCACCACAGACTAAAGTTGGATTTCATTAGCAACAAAAATAACAGAAAGACCACATATTCACGGAAACTGAACAACTCTCTGCTGATTACTTGGTCAGGGAGGAAATAAAGAAAGAAGTCACAGACATTATAGAATTCAATGAAAATGAAGACACAGCAACCCCAAACTTATGGGACACAATGGAAGCAGTATTAAGAGGAAAATTCATAGCACTAAGTGCCTTCATAAAGAAAATTGAGAGATCCCATACTAGCAACTTAACAGCATACCTGAAAGCTCTAGGACAGAAAGAAACAAACACAAGAGTAGTAGATGGCAGGAAATGGTCAAAGTCAGGGCGGAAATCATTGAACCTTACACATTAGAAGTGGGAGATTCAATAACCCCATTCTCACCAATGGACAGGCCCTTGAAACAGAAACTAAACAAAGAAAACAACAGAAGTTATGAACAAAGTGGATTTAACAGATATTTACAGAACACTTCACCCTAAAACAAGAGAATATCCCTTCTTGGCACCAAAACAAAGAGAATGACACAAAGAATCAACAAAACCAAGAGGTGGTTCTTTGAGAAGATCAATAAGGTAGATAAACACTTAGCCAAACTAAAGGACAGAGACAGTACCCAAATTAACAAAACCAGAAATGAAACAGGAGACTTAACAACAGAAACTAAGGAAATTCAAAAATTATCATAACTTACTACAAAAGCCTATACTGAGCAAAACTGGAAAATCTAAATGAAATGGATGATTTTCTACACACATACCACATACCAAAGTTAAATCAAGATTAGGTAAACTAAACAGTCCTAAAACCCCTAAGAAAATAGGAACAGTCATCAAAAACCTCTCAACCACACAAAGCCCAGGGACACATGGTTTAATTCAGATTCCTACCAGATCCTCATAGAATATCTAATACCAATACTCCTCAAATTATTCCACAAAATAAGAAACAGAAGGAACACTATCTCATTCATTCTTTTAAGGTACAGTTATTCTGATACCTAAACAACACAAAGATCCAACAAATATCAATAAAATCTCATAAACTGAATCCAAGAACACACTGAAACCATCATTCACCATGACCAAGCAGGATTCCTCCCAGGGATGCAGAGATGGTTCAATATATAAAAATCCATCAATGTAATACACTAAAAATCAAACTTAGGAAAAAAAGTCACATGATCATATCATGAGATGCTGAAAAAGCCTGTGGCAAAACACAACATCTTCTCATGTTAGAAGTCTTGGAAAGGGTCACCTTGGGTGCAGAGTCAGCGGACACCCCCTCCCAAGGTCCCTAGAGGACTCTCCACGTGATCTTAGGACCACTGGTGAGAGGAACACAACTTCTTTTCCATTTCAATCTTGCAGGACCAGCATTAGGGAAGCAGAAAACCTGGCCTGACCAGGGTCACAAGTCCCGTCCAGTCGGTGCCAGCACCGGGTCACCTGGGCAAGGAGTTAGAGGACACTCTCAAGGTCCCTAGTGGACAGCTTCTGAGGCAACCCTGGTTCGAGCTCTACACATCTGGGCACCTTCCCTGCCAGAGGACAGGTGTCCTCTCCACCCGGGAGGGATTTGCGGGAGCACCTGGGGAAGCCATCATGGTTCCCAGATCCCTCAGAGACTAGTCTGCACAGGTGAGAGTGTGGATTACAGAAGCTAACAGTTTCTGGAACAGGCCCTGTTTCAGGCCTTCATTTTCTGCCAGGAGACAAGTCTGAATGCCAAATATCTGTGAACCTTCCCTACAAGAGGGGAGCTTGCCTGCAGAGAGTGCTCAGACCATTGAAATTCAGGAGAAAGCTAGTCTCCCAAGTCTGCTGATAGAAGCTAACAGAATCACAGGAGGAACAGGCTCTACCAGAGACAACTATAACAACTAACTCCAAAGATTACCAGATGGCAAAAGGCAAACGTAAGACTCTTAATAACAGAAAACAAGACAACTCGCCATCATCAGACCGCAGCACTCCCACCTCACCCAATCCTGGGCACCCCAACACACCCAAAAACCTAGACCCGGACTTAAAAGCAATCTCATGATGATGGTAGAGGACATCAAGAAGGACTTTAATAACTCACTGAAAGAAATACAGGAGAAGACTTCTAAAGAGTTACATGTCCTTAAAGAAAAACAGAAAAACACTACCAAACAGGAAAAAGTCCTTAAAGAAAAACAGGAAAGCACATCCAAACAGGTGATGGAAATGAACAAAACCATAAAAAAGGAAGTAGACACAATAAAGAAAACCCAAAGTGAGGCAATGATGGAGATAGAAAACCTAGAAAAGAAATCCGGAACCATAGATGCAAGCATCAGCATCAGAATAAAAGAGATGGAAGAGAGAATCTCAGGTACAGAAGATTCCATAGAGAACATCAGCACAACAATCAAAGAAAATGCAAAATGCAAAAAGGTCCTAACTCAAAACATCCAGGAAATCCAGGACACAATGAGAAGACCAAACCTACGGATAATAGGAGAAGATGAGAATGAAGATTTTCAACTTTAAGTGCCAGTAAATATCCTCAACAAAATTATAGAAGAAAACTTCCCAAACCTAAAGAAAGAGATACCCATGAACATACAAGAAGCCTACAGAACTCCAAATAGACTGGACCAGAAAAGAAATTCCTCCTGACACATAAAAATGAGAACAACAAGTACACTGAATAAAGACAGAATATTAAAAGCAGTTAGGGTAAAAGGTCAAGTAACATATAAAGGAAGGCCTATCAGAATTACAACAGACTTTTCACCAGAGACTATGAAAGCCAGAAGATCCTGGACAAATGTTATACAGACACTAAGAGAAAACAAATGCCAGCCCAGGCTACTATACCCAGCCAAACTTTCAATTACCATAGATGGAGAAACCAAAGTATTCCATGACAAATTCAAATTCACACATTATCTTTCCACAAATCCAGCCCTTCAAAGGATAATAACAGAACAAAACCAATACAAGGAGAGAAACCATGCCCTAGAAAAAGCAAGAATAATCCTTCAACAAACCTAAAAGAAGATGGCCACACGAACAGAATGCCAACTCTAACAACATAAATAATAGGAAGCAACAATTACTTTTCCTTAATATCTCTTAATATCAATGACTCAAGTCCCCAATAAAAATACAAAAATGAACAGACTGGCTACAAAAACAGGACCCAACATTTTGCTGCTTACAGGAAACCCATCTCAGGGAAAAAGACAGACACTACCTCAGAATGAAGGGCTGGAAAACAAATTTCCAAGGAAATGGTCTGAAGAAACAAGCTGGAGTAGCCATTCTAATATCGAATAAAATTGACTTCTAACCCAAAGTTATCAAAAAAGACAAGGAGGGACACTATACTCATCAAAGGTAAAATCCTCCAAGAGGAACTCTCAATTCTGAATATCTACGCTCCAAATGCAAGGGCAGCCACATTCATTAAAGAAACTTTAGTAAAGCTCAAAGCACACATTGCACCTCACACAATAATAGTGGGAGACTTCAACACACCTCTTTGGTCAATGGACATATAATGGAAACAGAAACTAAACAAGGACACAGTGAAACTAACAGAAGTTATGAAACAAATGGATTTAACAGATATCTAAAGAACATTTTATCCTAAAACAAAAGGATATACCTTCTCAGCACCTCATGGTACCTTCTCCAAAATTGACCATATAATTAATTGGTCACAAAACAGGCCTCAACAGATACAAAAATATTGAAATTGTCCCATGCATCCTATCAGATCATCATGGACTAAGGCTGATCTTCAATAACAACATAAACAATAGAAAGTCAACATTCAGTTGGAAACTGAACAACAGTCTTCTCAATGATACCTTGGTCAAGGAAGGAATAAAGAAAGAAATTAAAGACTTTTTAGAGTTTAGTGAAAATGAAGCCACAACATATCTAAAATTATGGGACACAATGAAAGCATTTCTAAGAGGAAAACTCATAGTTCTGAGTGCCTCCAAAAAGAAACTAGAGAGAACACACATTATCAGCTTGACAACACACCTAAAAGCTCTAGAACAAAAGGAAGCAAATTCACCCAAGAGGAGTAGATGGCAGGGCAGAAATTAATCAAACTCGGGCGAAATCAACCAAGTAGAAACAAGAACTATTCAAAGAATCAACCTAACAAGGAGCTGGTTCTTTGAGAAAATCAACAAGATAGATAAACCCTTAGCCAGACTCACTAGAGGGAACTGGGTCGACATCCTAATTAACAAAATCAGAAGTGAAAAAGGAGGCATAACAACAGATCCTGAAGTTATCCAAAACACCATCAGATCCTGCTACAAAAGTCTCAACAAAACTGGAAAACCTGGATCAAATGGACACATTTCTAGACAGATACCAGGTACCAAAGTTAAATCAGGATCATGTTAATGTTCTAAACAGTCCTATATCCCATAAAGAAATAGAAACAGTCATTAGTAGTCTCCCAACCAAAAAAAGCCCAGGACCAGATGGGTTTAGTGGAGATTTCTATCAGACCTTTAAAGAAGATCTAATTCCAGTTCTTCACAAACTATTCCACAAAATAGAAGCAGAAGGTACCCTACCCAATTCATTCTATGAAGCCACAATTACTCTGATACCTAAACCACAAAAAGACCCAACAAAAATAGATAACTTCAGTCCAATTTCCCTTATGAATATCGATGCAAAAATCCTCAATAAAATTCTCGCTAACCGAATCCAAGAACACATCAAAATAATCATCCATCCTGACCAAGTAGGTTTTATGCCAGGGATGCAGGGATGGTTTAATATACAGAAATCCATCAACGTAATCTACTATATGAACAAACTCAGAGACAAAATTCACATGATCATCTAGTTAGATAAGGAGAAAGCATTTGACAAAATCCAACAACCATTCATGATAAAAGTCTTGGAAAGATCAGGAATTCAAGGCCCATACCTAAACTTGATAAAAGCAATCTACAGCAAACCAGTAGCCAACATCAAAGTAAATGGTGAGAAGCTGGAAGCATTCCCACAAAAACCAGGGACTAGACAAGGCTGCACACTTTCTCCCTACCTATTCAATATTGCACTTGACGTCCTAGCCAGAACAATTCAACAACAAAAGGAGATCAAGGGGATACAAATTGGAAAGGAAGAAGTCAAAATATCACTTTTTGCAGATGATATGATAGTATATATAAATGACCCTAAAAAGTCCACCAGAGAACTCCTAAACCTGTTAACAGTTCAGTGAAGTAGCTGGATATAAAATTAACCCAAACAAGTCAACGGCCTTTCTCTACACAAAGAATAAACAGGCTGAGAAAGAAATTAGGGAAACAACACCCTTCTCAATAGTCACAAATAATATAAAATACCTTGGTGTGACTCTAACTAAGGAAGTGAAAGATCTGTATGATAAGAACTTCAAGTTTGTGAAGAAAGAAATTAAAGAAGATCTCAGAAGATAGAAAGATCTCCCATGCTCATGGATTGGGAGGATCAATATAGTAAAAATGGCTATTTTTGTAAAAACAATCTACAGATTCAATGCAATCTCCATCAAAATTCCAACTCAATTTTTCAAGCAATTAGAAAGGGCAATCTACAAATTCATCTGGAATAACAAAAATCCTAGGATAGCAAAAACTCTTCTCAAGGATAAAAGAACCTCTGGTGGAATCACCATGCCTGACCTAAAGCTTTACTACAGAGCAATTGTGATAAAAACTGCATGGTACTGGTTTAGCGACAGACAAGTAGACCGAAGGAATAGAATTGAAGACCCATAAATGAACTCACACACCTATGGTCACTTGATTTTTGACAAGGGAGCTAAAACCATCCAGTAGGAAAAAGACAACATTTTCAACAAATGGTGCTGGCACAACCAGCAATTAACATGGAGAAGAATGTGAATTGATCCATTCCCATCTCCTTGTACTAAGGTCAAATCTAAGTGGATCAAGGAACTCCACATAAAACCAGAGACACTGAAACTTATAGAGGAGAAAGTGGGGAAGAGCCTCCAAGATATGGGCACAGGGGAAAAATTCCTGCATAGAACAGCAATGGGTTGTGTTGTAAGATCAAGAATTGACAAATGAGACCTCATAAAATTGCAAAGCTTCTGTAAGGCAAAAGACACCGTCAATAAGACAAAAAGACCACCAACAGATTGGGAAAGGATCTTAACCTATCCTAAATCAGATAGGGGACTAATATCCAATATATATAAAGAACTCAAGAAAGTGGACTCCAGAAAATCAAATAACCCCATGAAAAAATGAGGCTCAGAGCTTAACAAAGAATTCTCACCTGAGGAATACCGAAGGGCTGAGAAGCACCTGAAAAAATGTTCAGCATCCTTAATCATCAGGGAAATGCAAATCAAAACAACCCTGAGATTCCACCTCACACCAGTCAGAATGGCTAAAATCAAAAATTCAGGTGACAGCAGATGCTGGTGAGGATGTGGAGAAAGAGGAACACTCGTCCACTGTTGGTGGGATTGCAAGCTTGTACAACTACTCTGGGAATCAGTCTGGCGGTTCCTCAGAAAATTGGACATAGCACTACTGGAAGATCTCGCAATATTGCTCCTGGGCGTATATCCAGAAGATGTTCCAACTGGTAAGAAGTACACATACTCCACTATGTTCATAGCAGCCTTATTTATGATAGTCAGAACCTGGAAAGAACCCAGATGCCCCTCAACAGAGGAATGGATACAGAAAATGTGGTACATTTACATAATGGAGTACTACTCAGCAATTCAAAAGAATGAATTTATGAAATTCCTAGGCAAATGGATGGACCAGGAGGGCATCATCCTGAGTGAGGTGACCCAATCACAAAAGAACTCACATGATATGTACTCACTGATAAGTGGATATTATCCCAGAAACTTAGAATACCCAAGATATAAGATACAATTTGTTAAGCACATGAAACTCAAGAAGAATGAAGACCAAAGTGTGAACACTTTGCCCCTTCTTAAAATTGGTAACAAAACACCCATGGAAGGAGTTACAGAGACAAAGTTTGGAGCTGAGATGAAAGGATGGACCATCTAAAGACAGTCATACTTGGGGATCCATCCCATAATCAGCCTCCAAACGCTGATACCACTGCCTACACTAGCAAGATTTTGTGAAAAGAATCCTGATATAGCTGTCTCTTGTGAGAGTATGCTGGGGCCTAGCAAACACAGAAGTGTATGCTCACAGTCAGCTATTGGATGGATCACAGGGCCCCCAATGGAGGAGCTAGAGAATATACCCAAAGGAGCTAAAGGGATCTGCATCCCTATAGGTGAAACAACAATATGAACTAACTCGTACTCCCCAGAGCTCGTGTCTCTAGCCGCATATGTATCAGAAGATGGCCTAGTCGGCCATCAGTGGAAAGAGAGGCCCATTGGTCGTGCAAACTTTATATGCCTCAGTACATGGGAATGTCAGGGCCAAGAAGTGGGAGTGGGTGGGTAGGGGAGTGGGGGGAGGGAATGGGGGATGTTTGGGATAGCACTGGAAATGTAAATGAAGAAAATACCTAATTTAAAAAAATAAAGAAGTCTTGGAAAGATCAGGAATTCATGGCACATACCAAAAAATAATAAAAAACAATGTATAGCAAAACAACAGGCAACACCAAATTAAATGGAGAAAAAGTAGAAGCAATCCCACTAAAATCAAGGACAAGACAAGGCTGTCCACTCTCACCCTGTCTATTCAATATAGTACTTGAAGTTCTAGCTAGAGCAATTAGACAACAAAAGGATATCAAGAGAATGCACATACAAAAACAAACAAACAAACAAAACAGAACACACATTGGAAAGGAAGAATTCAAAGTATCACTATTTGCTGATGATAAGATATATAAGCAACCCCAAAAATTCTACCAGAAAACCCTCACAACTTCAGCAAAGTGGCAGAATATAAAATTAACTTAAACAAATCAATAGCCTTCCTTTATACAAATGAGAAACAGGATGAGAAAGAAATTGGGGATATAACAAAAACACAATAGCCACAAATAGTTTAAAATATCTTGGTGTAATTCTTACCAAGCAAGTGAAAGATCCATATGACAAGAATTTCAAATCCCTGGAGAAAGAAATTGAAGAAAACCTCAGTAGATGGAAAGATCTCCCATGTTCATGGATCAGTAGGACTAACATAGTGAAAATGGCCATCTTTCCAAAAGCAATCTACAGGTTCAATGCAATCTCTATAAAAATTCCAACACAATTTTTCACAGACATGAAAAGAGCAATTCTCAACTTCATATGGAAAAACAAAAAACCCAATATAGTGAATACAATTCTCAACAATAAAAGATCTTCTAGGGGAATTGCCATCCTTGACCTCATGTACTACAGAGTATGATATTGATACAGAGACAGACAGGTTGACCAACATAATAGAACTGAAAACCCAGAAATAAACCCATACACCTATGGACACTTGATCCTTGAAAAAGAAGTCAAACCATACACTGAAAATAAGAATGCATCCTCAATAAATGGTGCTGGTCTAACTGGAGGTCTGCTTGTAGGAAAATTCACATTGATCCAAATCTGTCACTTTGTAAAAAGGTCAAGTCCAAGTGGCTCAAGGACATCAACATAAAACCAGATACACAGAATCTATTTAATAAAAAATTAGGAAATACCCTTGAATTTATTGGAACTTGGGAAAATTTATTGAACAGAATACCAATGGCTGAGACTCTAAGATAAAAATTTGATAAATGGGACCTCATGAAACTGATAACTTCTGTAAGGCAAAAGACACAGTCAATAGGACAAATTGGCAACCTACAGATTGGGTAAAAAAACAAAACAAACCTTTTCTAACCCTACATTTATCAGAGGACTAATTTCTAAAATATATAAAGAACTCAAGAAGCTAGGCTCCAAAGAACCAAATTAAACCTAATTTAAAAGTAGGGTATAGAGCTAAACAGAATTCACAACAGAAGAATCTCAAATGGCTGAGAAGCACCTAAAGAGATGTTCAAAGTCCTTAGTCGTCAGGAAAATGAAAATGAAAATGACCCTGGGTTGCTACCTTATACCAATCAGAATGGCTAAGTTTAAAAACTCAAGTGACAGCACATACTTGCCCAGATCTGGAGAAAGAGGAACACTCTTCCATTGCTGGTGGAATTGCAACCTGGTACAACAACTCTGGAAATCTGTCTGGGAGTTCCTCAGAAAATTGGACATAGTATTACCTGAGGACCCAGCCATACCACTTCTGGGCATTTTCCAAAAGATGCCCCACCATACCACAAGGACACATGCTCCACTATGTTCATAGCAGCCTTATTTGCAATATCAAGAACCTGGAAACAACCCAGATGTCCCCCAACCAAAGAATTGATACAGAAAATGTGGTTCACTTACACAATGGAATACTATTCAGCTATTAAAAATGAGGACATTATGAATTTTGTATGCAAATGGACGGAACTAGAAAATATCATCCTGAGTGAGGTAACCCAGACCCAAAAAGACATACATGATATGTATTTGCTGATAAGTGGATATTAGCCCAAAAGTACAGAATACCTAGGATACAACCCACAGAACTTAAGATGTTTAACAAGCAGGAAAGCACAAGTGAGGATGTACCAATCATACTTAGAAGAGGAATGAAATAATCATGGGAGGCAGAGTGAGGGAGGGAGGGACCTGTGTGGGAGTGGGGAGAGTCAGGGGAAAGGGTGGCAGTATCAGGTTTGGGGAGAGGGCAGTAGAGAAACCCAGAAGCCTGGAGAATGAATGGAAATATGCAGCCTCAGTGGGGTGGGAAGAAGGGGACCCTCTAGAAAGTACCAGAGACTTGGGAGATAAGAGACTTTCAGGACTCATTGTGGGTGAGCTTAGCCAAAATGCCCAACAATGGGTGAAGAGTCCACCTCCAGCAGATAGGGCCTCAAGTGGAGGGATAGGATTACTAACCCAGAGTTAAAGTTACTGGCCCAGAATTGTTCCTGCCTTAAAAAAAAAAAAAAAAAAAAAAAAAAAAAAAAAAAAAAAAAAAAAACTGCAGGGACAAAAATGAAAGACTTTAGGAAAGGCCAGCTCAATTTGGGATCCATCAAGTGGGGACAGGGGGCAGGGCATCATGGCCTGACATTATGATGCTATGATGTGTTTACAGACAGGGGCCTAGCATGGGTGTCCTCTGAGAGGCCCAACCAGCAGTTGACTGAGACAAAGGCAAATACTTACACCTAATCACTGGACTCAAGTCAGAGACCCCTATGGCTGAATTAGGGAAAGGTATCAAGAAGTTGGGGGGAGGCAACCCCACAGGAAGATCACCAGTCTCAACTAACCTAGAACCCTTGTAGCTCTCAGACTGAGCCACCAACCTGGCAGCATACAAGGGCTGCTCCGAGGCCCTTGGCACATATACAGCAGAGGACGGTCTGATTTGGACTCAGTGGGAGATATAGCTAATCCTGGAGAGATTTGAAGCTCCAGTGTAGGGAGCTTATATATATGATAATATATATAAGGTTATATATATGATAAGCTAATAAGCAAGACAAATAGAATGTATGATATTAAGGACTCTATGAGGCCACATCGATAGATGGGACTGTACATTAATATACAGTCTGTAAGCTTGAAAACTTGACAGTGATTTTTAATGCTTATTTCAGGTGCATGGTGGTTGGTAAATTAAATGGTTTTCTAAATTTAGTTCATGATTTAAAAATGCTTATTTTCCTGAAGCAGTTTAGTAGAAGTTAAATATACCTATCAGGAGCCTTCTTTTTGAGGAGTGCGAAGGTAAAACTACATGATTTTCCTTTAAAATAGAAATAATTGTGTAGCAATTTGATATCTTTAGTGAGTATCTTAAAACAACTTGACAAACAGAAGAGAAAGTCTTCCTTGACTCTCCTTTCTAAATTTAAATAGTTTGAAGTTTGATTTTTCAGTAGTATCTTAGTCAGGGTTTCTATTCCTGCACAAACATCATGACCACGAAGCAAACTGGGGAAGAAAGGGTTTATTCAGCTTACATTTCCACATTGCTGTTCATCACTAAAGGAAGTCAGGACTGGAACTCAAGCAGGTCAGGAAGCAGGAGTTGATGCAGAGGCCATGGAGGGATGTTCTTTACTGGCTTGCCTCCCCTGGCGTGCTCAGCCCGCTCTCTTATAGAACCCAAGACTATCAGCCCAGAGATGGTCCCACCCACAAGGGACCCTTCCCTCTTGATCACTAATTGAGAAAATGCCCCACAGCTGGATCTCATGGAGGCATTTCCCCAACTGAAGCTCCGTTCTCTGTGATAACTCCAGCTATGTCAAGTTTACACACAAAAACAGCCAGTACAAGTGGTATAGTTTATATACACAAAATATCATTCAGCTTTAAAAATTAAGGACATTCTTCCATTTGTAGTAATGTGAGGCCAGGTTGCAATTGTGACATTGTAAAACTACAGACAAAATTGTATTAAGTGACATATGACAGACACTGAAGAACAAATACTCTGTGATCCTGCAAGTGTGTGTGTTCACCTGTGTATATGCATGTGTGCATGTGTGTATATGTTCAAATGTGTGTTTCTGTGTGTTTACACGTGTGTGTATGTATGTGTGTATACATGTGTGCATGTGTATGCATGTGTGTGCATATATGTGCACATGTGTGTATATGTGTGTGTGTGCTTCTGTGTGTGTCTAGATAGTAGAAAAACTGATAGCTGAAGGTAAAAAGTGCTGCCCACAGGAACACTATTGAATGAAAGGCTCATCTCTTAGGACAAAGATGAGCTTTTGTTTCATCTTTTCTACAAGTCTTGATGCTGCTAGCAGCAAAGCAGAGATGCATTGAGAAATTCTCTTTTCCAGTTATGGCTAAAGCTGTAAATAAACTTACATTTCTTTTTTCATGTATGTTAGTCGATCTTCTCTTAATTTGGACTACTGTTTGGACCCAGACCTGGGCCTTAGGTCCAGGGATCCAATTATTTATTTGAATTCCATGAGGAACTAAATTTTCTAAATCATATGAGGAAAAAAAAGAATGGTTGTGGTCTGAGGGTGCAGGAACAGAAAAACGGACAAAAGGCACAAGGTCAGGCACAGGAAAGGCAAGTACTAGGAATCGGCACTTAATACTGATGCCTGCCATTAGCAACGCACATTACATACTTAAAATATGATTGGGGCAGGACCTACATTAAGCACTCTTCCCATAGTAATTTTAAAGCAAGGAGAACAGGAGGAAAATAGGAGGAAGCAGATAGGCTATAGCACAGACTGTGCGGAGAGTTTCATAGTTGTGGAAAAATCTCAGGACTCAGCCAGGCCAGCCGCAGTACACGCTGTTTTATGTCATTCACACAGCAATCTCCAAAAAGAAAAGTATTCTCCAAAATCTTTACCTTTTAACAGACTTTAATAAAAAATATTTCCTAAGAAAATTTTAGTTTTTTATATATCAAGCATTCCTTATTCCTGAGGAAACTACATGAAGTTTGGCTGCATTCTAAAATATAATATAAAAAAGAAAATCTTCACTCCTAAGAGGTGCTATGAAGTGTGCATATTGGCCAGCTTCTACATCAGTCCAAAAAGCTTACTTTTTATTCCCTGCCAGTGAAAACGTCATTTTCTAATACTAAGGCAGAAGAGGGATTCAGTGTTTTAGCACAGAGGATTACTGAATTGAAATTGATAAGCCATTTACTTAGCTTAGAACATTCCATCTGTAGATGAGGTTGGGTTGGCAACACCAGTCTGGTCAAGGATGTTTTAAAACCCAATCATAAAAAAATGTTTACAGTGCATGTACACAGCATGTAAATGTCTACCATTTGACCATGTAAATGTCTAGCATTTGACCATCACTTTAATTCCCCCACCTCTTTGGTTTTGCACAAGAGCGGATCTTTTGAGGAAGCCACTGGGATTAATGTGCTATTTTATAAAAGTCTCTTGGCAAAATACTGCCTTGAAAACAATTTAAATGGCCTGTTGCTGAAGCAACTAGACCAAGAGCAGTCATTCTTGGGCAGCTATTTCATTATCTATCTTCTCAAACTAACATTAGTGACTGGATCTTCACAACACAAGGAAGTTTCAATTTCATATGCTATATACAACAGTGAATACCTAATACTCTTAATTAGACTCCACAAATCAAGCATATACTCAAAATGCATATGGGAAGATTATTCCAATTGAAAATAGGTATCATTTGTGAAATGAAAAAAGTATAAACCAAGAAAAAGACGATACTTGCTTTTAACTTAATAATTATATATATTCTCTCCATTTAGGAAACTTACAGTTTTATTACACTTGGTTTTCAAGTCTTTTATTTTTTTTTTTAACTAGGTTAGAAGTCTATTAACCTCACTTATTCTCTCCTGGTGTATAGGTTGCGTTTATGACACTTTCTGAACTCCTTGTCTTTTCTTTATTAAGACTTTATCATGAGGTTTAGTTCAAATGAGTTTCTCTTGATATTTTAATTTAGGAGAATATGTGTCTTTGTGTCAAAAGTTAAGGAAAATCCCTTGTTTTAAAATAATGATCTAGACTTTTATGGTTTTATTACATTGGGTTCCTAATATTCTAAGTCAGTGCTTCTCAACCTTCCTAATGCTGTGACCATTTAATACAGTGCCTCAGGTTGTGATGACCCCAAAGCATAAAATTTTCACTGCTACTTTATAACTAATTTTGCTACTATTATGAATCATAATGTAAATATCTGTTTTCCAGTGGTCTTAGGCAACTCCTGTGAACCCCCAAAGGCTGAGAACTACTGCTACAAATCATCTATGTCTTTGTTTTTCTAAGGCTAGGGAAGGAAGTAGAAGGGACCAATAATCTGTGTGTTGTCCCCTTGCATGACTCCAATCAAAACTGATATAATATATAATAGATACATCTAAACTAGCAGACACCTCTGATATAGTTTGTTCTAAATGCCATGACTGTTGTAGAAAAAAATCTGTTAATTAGATAGAGGACTCCACAATTACCTATAATTTGCCTACATGGTTACATTTCAGAATATAATGGATGGCAGCACATAAGATAAGAAACTTTATGGAAAGAAAGGAAAGGAAACAAAGTTTTCTTTAATGGCTTCTTCCTGTTTCTATGGATACAGATAGCCCTTGGGATAATCCATTTACTATTACCTAATGTCATTTCCATGTTGGTGCCCCACTTAAAATAAAGTTTATCTAAAAATAACTTCATCTTTGCTTTTAAGAAGATAAGCCATGATTAACAATAGTACAAATCTCTCTTTCTCCTAGTTGGAAGTTGTTCAGTTTGAAATAAAATGCTCTGCATGCTTGTGTGCGGGCACACACACAAACACAATCACACATGCCATGCACCCATACACCTATGCACTCAGACACACATGAACACACACAAACACATATATCAGCATATGCGCATCCACAAACACACACACACGCAAATGCACATGCACATGTATACACACAAACACATACACACACGTGCACGCATACACATGCATGCATCCACGCACACGTGCACACACATACACTTTACACCCCATCAAATCTAGGCTGCTATGACATCATGTCCCACCACTGTCTCTCAGTCAAGGAAGTCAATTGTAAGTGTCTTGGTACATTTGAAGATTCCCCACAGAATTTACTATTTATTGTTTTGTGGATTGCTTTGCTTTGTTTTGTTTTGTTTTGTTTAATCCCCTGTGTTTTCTGAATTGTAAATATATGAGATTTCATTTCTTCCATTTTGATTCTTAAGTATCAAAACTGCTTCTGAAACGTCATTGAAAATTTTTCAGAGATTATTATCCTCTTTAGGACTTAGGAATTGCTCAGCCATTGACCTCATGGTTTCCTTTAATTTTATCAATGTATTTATAGTGGCTTCTCTATAGAGTGTTTGCTCCATCCATGTCCTGGGTGAGAAAGAGTCAGTTTTGTTCGACCTCTCTATCCTTGCTTCTCTGAGTAACTGAAAGTATTTGTTTAAAACTTGTTCTTAATATAGTTTAGTAACATGGATTTTATGTTTATTTTATAATAGTTTATATTTATTTTGTTTCTCTTTCTTTTATTTCATTTATAACTTGCCCAGATTTACAATTTATAACTTGCCCAAATATTACAGTTCAATGTTTTGAATTGTAATATTTACTTACAAATGTCATCACTGATTTATATAAAAATCATATTTGTATCTGTTAAGCCTGACTTCCTGCAGTCTGCTTCTCAGTATAGCTCAGAAGTCAGCTTGGGTAGAGCTTGTAACATTTAGCCTTACAGTCAACGTAAGTAAGTCTATGTAGAGTCTAAGAAGTCAGTTCAACTTTTTCTCAGTTCATATTTGGCTTGGCCTTTCCCTTAGTCTGTATAGGACTTCCTATACATTAATCTATAGTTTTCCAGTCTTCCAGAGATCTATGAGGATATCATTTTCTTACAGGAATTTTTAAGGTGAGACCTGGGCCCTGGTAACTCCAATAAACTAGGTTGTTCCACATGTCCCCCACAAGCCAATTAAATAAACATATAATAATGAAAAACAGAAAAAAGGTTTACTCAGTGTGGCTACATTGGAACAAGCAAAAAGTTCTAGCTACCTCCCATTTCAGTTGTTAGCATGCTGACATGAGGCATGGGTTTAGCTAATGGAAGACAGGTATACACGGCTAAGCAGTCATGCCATGCCCATTGTCTTGCCCATTGTCTCTGTCTGGGCTTCAACCTCTCAAGGACAGTTGTCTGACAAAATGTCATATAACATCTTTTTTCTGGGAAACAAGGTCCCCCTCCGGAGGACACCACCATTTCCTTTTCCCCATCAGGGACTCTTGGAGCAATGTTGATTGTTTGAGGTTTGTTGTTTTAATGATTGAGTAGGCAGATAGAAGGGGACAAGTATCTCTTTAAGACATTCTCATTCCTGGCAGGACAATTGCAATCTCTTCCCATGTGATATGTTCCAGGTTTTCCAGGACCTTGAAAAGCTGTAAGGTTCACCTTTCATTTCCTACTGAATTTGTCCATGTAGCTCCAAGTCTGGCTTCCTCTTCCTGCTGTCAAAACTGTAGCTCTTCTGTGATCAGACCCATGCAGGAAATCTACAGCTCTGACACTGGTCTTGGGGGGAGAGGGCAGAGCAGCTCTAGGCAGAAACACAGACACCTGCTATTCTGATCTAAAGCTCTGGCAGGTTTTAAATAAATGATGCTTCTCCGTGTTTTGCCTGCATGGCTGAGTTCCACAGGCTCAAATTGCTGTTATCAACAATTGGGTTGCATTTTCTACCTTTTGTTTGTTTGTTTTGCAAAGAAGGATTCACACATCTCCTTAAGGGCCATAACCAGCTATCACTATTTAACTGGTATCTTCTCAGGCATTGATCTATACGTGTATTGATAATGTTGGGATTATGATTTCAAGGAATCTTTATCAGAATGAAATATACTAAAATTAGTTATGACTGAGTTATATGATGCCAGTAGTCAGTTTAAAATTATTTACATCTGGGAGAGTGGGTGGAGACAGAGATAAGGCAAATGATTGGAATTATTGAGCTATAGTAGCAGACACCTAGAAAGCCACTAAAATTTTCTTTAATATTTTATCCTTTGCAATTGTTTATAATTAAAATACAGAATAAAACAGAAATAGTCAAGTACTGAGATCATATTTATTTTAGTATCAGAGTTAAAACGAGCATAGTGTTCTAACTGCATATTTTGAAACAATTTATTTTCCTTAATAAGGAAATTGAACTAATTCACAAGGTATCCTATGGATTTCAAAGTTCATAACAGAGACATACATTTCTGTATTAAGTTTATTTCCACTTTTGAAAATTATCATATCATAAATGTGCTAGCATTTCATGATGAATGCTTCCTGGAGCAGGCAGTGGGTTTAACGTGTGTCATGTATCACTGAACAACAGTGCTTGGTGTTCAGTTTCTGATATGTCTGTGTCTTATGCCTGCTTCTCTTTTGATCTGATGTTTGCATATAAGTAGCATATTCTATAAGCATAATAAATGTGATTAATAATCTTACATTAAATCCCTTCCATTGGGGTGTTTTGGGAATCTTTGAAGTGACACATCCTGGAGCAGGTGGATAAGGAAAAGGAGTGTTTTGATGTCACTGGCATAGAGATCCAGGGGGTAAGCAACTCTCTAAGACTAGATAATAGAGGCCTCCTCTAAAACTAAATCTGGGTCTCAGAGAGAAACAGAATCTTTATAAAGGTGATTTACTCTATATTCCCAGCTTCAGTGGGGGACATTTCTAGGCCTCGAATGTCAACCATGGTGTTTGTGTGTGTGTGTGTGTGTGTGTGTGTGTGTGTGTGTAATATGTATTCATGTCATTCCAAGAAACAATTAGCCACTAGCTGGATTTAGAACAACAACTTGGCACTTTGACCTCCAGGGGGACAGTTGCAGGGCAGAAATTCTCATAACCACTGGTTTATGAACCAGTTCAATTTTCACCTGCCTTAAAAAGGGTTTCTCAGGCTGGTGAGATGGCTCAGTGGGTAAGAGCACCCGACTGCTCTTCCGAAGGTCCAGAGTTCAAATCCCAGCAACCACATGGTGGCTCACAACCATCCATAACGAGATCTGACTCCCTCTTCTGGAGTGTCTGAAGACAGCTACAATGTACTTCCATATAATAAATAAATAAATCTTTAAAAAAAAAAGGATTTCTCTCTATCACAATTTAACTCTCCCATAGATTGCTTTGGGAGATCTTTAAAAATCTGTTTCTCTGCTGAGACACCATGAGTTCTCAGTCGGTGTGTGGAGGGTGCTGTTGCTGTTGTTATACTCATATTGTGCCATTGAGTTTGACAGCCTCATACTGTAGAGTTGTTGGAACGGTACTAGCTTTACTTGTGGGACACCGGAAATTGGACCATGATGAAATATTCTGTGGGAAGAGAGATGCCTTGAGCACCTGACAAGATCCTTTTAAAAACATAATGTGAGCATAATGTAAGTGCAAACTTGGGGCAAGTTTGGGGCAAGTCCAGAGAAGTTAGATATCTCAAACACTACCTCTAAGATGACTTCTTGCTGTGTAATGCCTCACAATTGGCTAATATTTCACAAGGACCCAGAGAGTTGATAATGTAAATTCTAGGCTTCAGAAGAAAGAACACAAAGGGATTTAAATAAAGACCTACACAGCTTGCACTGCTTACCTGGAACATAGTCAATCCTGCTCTGGTCTCCGTCTTAGCGGAAGAATATGGTATTTATCATTATTATTAGCATAATTGGAAATGACACCATTATTACATGTCCTGCATTTAAAGCTAAATAATCTTTACTCTGGAGTATTACTTTATTTTTTTCATTCCTCATTCTTGACTAAGATCTATATTAAATAATAACATCATAATATCTCATACTCTTTGGGGCATAGTTTGTATTAACCTGGAGTGTCCAGGAAAATCAAGACAAACTACTTTCTTTGCTTAGTGTCATACAGTTACTACTAAAACAAACAAACAAACAATTTAAAAAGATAGATGACATAAAGAACACATTGTGTCTTTTAAGTACTTACATAATAGCATGCTAAGAATTGAAGATTGGAATATGAGGATCTACTACTGAAAGCATACCATATATTGCCTTTAGAGTTTACCTTAAGTTAGTAAAGCACCAAGTTATATCCAATTCACTGGTAGAATACCTCAATGAGGCACAGAGTGAGCCTGATACTCCTATTCCCACCCCTACTTTTCCATAAATTTGGTACTCTTTCAAAGATACGTTGTTTATTTATATCTAAAGTGTACATTACATCTAAATTGATCATCATTTGATTTTTCTTCCCTGTTAGAAGGAAAACTTTATATGAGCAAACTTTTTGTTAGCTTTGTCTTCTGGGACACTGTTAACCCACAAACAATATCATGCATATCACCTTAGGGGCCACCTATTCTTTGTGCAACAGCTCAACCCACTCTACACTTGGTAAAAGGAAATACTTTTCAAACCAATTTTATCCATGATGCCGACATACAAATATGATTTCCTGTTTGTATCCATGGAGACTGAAACTCAGTGGCACTGATAGCAATTCAAGGTTCTTCTATCATACAATAAGGGATTGGATGGGGGCATGGAGAAGGTAGCACAGTTTATTAAAAGAAAATACATTTCTCGTTGTGGATTGGGTTGTATGTCTAGTGCAGGATGTTCCATACCTGTGCAACCTGCTATATTTTCACTCGGGCCTGTGCTTGCATGTGTGTGTGTGTTTGTATATGTTCTTGCCAATAGGTTTTTTTTTCACATGTTAATTTTGTAGCCATTTCACAGGCCTTTCAGACTTGACTCTCTGTCCCACTCTCCTACCTTTCTAGTGTTTAGGAGTTGGAACAAATTGGGTTCACACAATACATGGGTAAAATCAACCAAGCTAGATGATCCACCAAGTGTGATTTCCTCAGTCGTATAACTTATAGTCAGTAGTCAGGTTAACTTATCCAAAGTCCATATAAGCCTTGTGTCTCATGTAGCAGATTAATTGTATTGTGGGATCTCTGCCTTTGTCCTTTCTTTGAAATTATTTTAATCATTAGTCAATTTTTGAAAAAAGAACATTTTGAAACATTCAAGGATCGATTCTGCTTTTCATGTTGCATTTGAAGTGTTTTTCCAGAGGTGCATGTTGCCTGCCTGTGTATTCTACAATGAATCACTGACAATTGTCCCATACTGGAAGGAATACTTAATATCCAATGCTTTAATATCAAACAAAAGAATACTGTACCATTCTGATTTCCTACTAATAGCTCCCTGCCCTTTTCAGCCATTTTAGAGACTGATTCAGCAAAATGGAGCTCAGATGATAACTTCAAAGTTCTCAGGCAGTCAGCAACTAACTGGCTGTCCTTCTGCTCTAGCCTGGTGGGAATCCTGAATAGCATTGACATTTCTGAACTCGGAGAGATAGGTAGGTCTCTTTGCTCTTAGTGTAAAAGCTTCGAGTTTTGATATGCCAGTGACCCAAATGCTTAGTAGCTAATGTCTAGAGTCCTAACCTTAGGATTCTAGGCTCTTCAACTTGGGCTATAAGAAGATCCTTTGATAACCTCCAAACATAGTATCACAGCTCTGGTTTGCTGCTCATCACCCCAAGGTAATTCTCTCACTGGGCTTCTGAACTCTTCCTGTTGCTGGTTTGTGCTTTTCCAGTCTCTCCATGTCTCTCACCTTCCCAGTGCTTTCAAAGTCTCTTCTTAGATTTCTGCCTCTGCTGCCTGCATCTGCTCTCTGTTAACACCTCAGTCAGCCTCTAACTGATGCTGCTAGGGGAGCCTGGGGTAAGCAGCCTTAGCTGTCACCCATTCTTCATGCAACCCAGCTCAGCCCAATCGACCCTTGGCAAAGACCAAAAAAGCAAGCCCCTGGGATGCAGTTTAGGGGACCTTTACAGAGAAGTCTCCAGGGATGCTGGCCTAGGTGGGGAGGAATGTCTTGTAGGTAGCCAACCAACCATGCACCATTCTTCTTCATGTTTTCTTCAAGGAGATAAAGTCTCATCTGGTCTTCTTGGCTCGTCTGAACTCTCACCTTTATATAAATGGATGGATTGATACTCTCAGTACCTCCTAGTAGATTTTGGGAACTTAAACAGACTAGGTTATTCTCATAACAAATTAAGGAATCCCTGGAGTTATGACCTCTTGCCTAATAGCTCTTGTAATCTCTGCAGAAGTGGTGGGCACTGAAGCTGTGACTGTAACCTCCTGGATAGACTCTCCTGAGCAGCTGCAAACATTCTTCACAGCCCTGCTGTATGTACTCTTTGCCCACTGAAACTGCAGTGTTAGCTCTGTATCTGTCTTCTCTTCCCAGCAGCCCCAAGGCAATCATTTGGCCCCTATCCAAGTTATCTGCCTCTGAGCTGGGAGCCTGAGAAGATTTTGACAGCTGTCAGTCAAGCAGCAAAAGACTTACTCCTGTTTCACTCAGTTAAAGAAATAATGAAAATTCTTAAATTGGGCTTACGATAAAAAAATATATCTATAATGAAATTAACATTGTCAACAGTGTTTAACTCCCCATTGGGGGTAAGAGCCTCCTGAGCTGTCTCGAGCTCATTCTATTTAATTTTAATTATTACATCATTTTAATTATTATGTCACTATCTAATGGCTCCATTCCACAACATGACTTCAAACTCTACCTTCAAAGTCATCTGAGGAACATTTGAATAGTCAGAAGATGATGGAACATACATGCTTATGAACAGATTCATTCACATTCTGAGTTTGATATCCTATTAAAGATATCACCATGTTCTGTCTTCCTTGGGAAACTCCTGAATCCAAGATCATCTGAGTTCTAATGTTGTACATGAGTATTGCTAGGAAATGGGTAATTGTAGTTGCTTTTGATACTTTATAGGTTCTTTTTCTTCTACCCTTCTCCACAATTTTTCCATTCTTTCAGTCTCTTAACACTGGATGGGAGAGGGGGAAAAAAGGTTAGAGGGGAAATAGGGCAATGTTGTCCTTAGACTACTTCCTGCAAATTGTAGGCATTGAATTCCTTGAGACATGTTTGTTCTTCACCACCAGGATATCTAATTTATTATTGTTGTTTCTTTTTTATGCACAACTACTTTTACAAACAGTGACCTACAACATCCAACATCAATTAACCAACAACTCACTGCACCTAGCATTTTATATACCCTCTGAAAGTTCCCAGAATTCCAAACATGACACAATCACAGAAACTACCTTCAGTCAGGAAAATCTTTGCCCCGTTTAAAGCACAAGGCAAATCATAGTCAGCTGCTGCTCAGCAGCCCCATATCCCCACACCTGGGATTGAAATAAATAGTATGGCATGTGTGGGGCGGTGGGCTGTGCACAGAGACCCTGGTCTCCAGTTGAGCAAAGGTCTGGGACCCTGGTGACCCAGTGGGTTCTGCATGGAACAGCAGGTGTTCGACCATGCAACCTGGACCCTAGCTCCTGTCACAGTTACAGCCTCCTACAGCTCACCCCCCCCCCCCCCCGGCAGAGAGGTATAGGGCCATCAATCATGTAGGAGCAGCAACCGAGCCCTCCCACATGCAAATAAGGTCTTCCCAAAACCTTATTCAGACCAAATCAATGAGAAGTACCTGTTGTCAGATCCTTACCTACCCCAAAACTGTATATAAGAATCCTATCTGGAAGGATTAAAGGTGTGCTAGAAGTACTCTGTCATCAGAGCCTTTTGTCAAAAGAGCTGTAACACTTGGGAAGAGGTCTGCTCTCCTGAAGTGCCATCTGAAGCTCTGCAGCACTCCTCACTGGCTAGTTGGTCTCTCATTGGCCCAGCCCAACGCAACTCAGTGCAGGGTAACTCAGTGCAGTGAAAGGCTTTAGAGAGATGGTGGAGCCAACTGCAGCAGCAGAAGAGGCGAAGCTTCTTCCTCTCTCTGTCCACACTTTCCTTCACCAGAGCACTCGCACCAGGCCGGGCCAGAGATTTCTGTGTAAAACCTCTGGTACACAGACCCACAGGCATGTACTTACTCACTAATAAGTGGATATTAGACCAAAAAAGTACAGAATACCCAGGGTACAATCCACAGAACTCAAGAAGGCTAACAAGCTGAAGGGCCCAAGTGAGGATGCCTCAATCTCACTTGAGAGGGGGAAGAAAACAATCACAGGAGAGGGGAGGGAACTAGATGAGAAAGAGGACAGAGGGGGGAAGAGGGGGTATGATCAGGTATTGGGGGCAGAATAGGACTGAAGCCCCGAGGGCCAGCTGAAAGAATAGTAACAGACAACTTTAGGAGGGAGAAGGTGGGGGAATCTCTACAATGTACTGGAGACCTGTGAGGTAAGAGGCTCTCAGGAGTCAAAGGGAGGGAACTTAGATGAAATGCCCTACAGTAGACAGAAGGAACTTGTAGAGTCGACATCTAGCAGAAAGACAGGGCATCAAGTGAGCCCACAGTAAAAACCTCTGATCCAGAATTATTTCTGTCTTAAAGAACTGCAGGGACAAAAATGGAGAGGAGCCCGTGAAAAGGAGGTCCAGTAATAGGCCCAACGTGGAATCCAGCTCAGGGGGAGGCCCCAAGGCCTGACACTATTCATGGGGCTATGGTGTACTTAGGTGCCTGTCATGACTCCCCTCCAAAAGGCCCAACAAGCAGCTGAAAGAGTCAGATGCAGATACTTACACCCAACCAATGGACAGAAGCTGCTGATCCCTGTGGTTGAATTAGGGAAAAGCTGGAAGAAGCTGAGGAGGAGGGCAACCTATAGGAAGACCAGCAGTCTCAACCAACCTGGACCCCTGACATCTCTCAGACACTGAGCCACCAGCCAGGTAGCATACACCAGGTAATATGAGGCCCCCAACACATATACAACAGAGGACTTACAGGTCTGGATTCAGTCAGAGAAGATGCACCTAACCCTGGAGACTTATAGCCTCCGGGAGCACGGAGGTCTACTGGAGTGGTGGGGGCATCCTCTTGGAGATGGGAGGAGGAAGTATGGGATGTGGAACACTTGGAGATAGACCAGGGGTTGGGGGAGATAAAGTCTGGACTGAAAAATATTAAAGAATACATTTTTAAAATATCATAAACTATTTCTGTATTTTTTTAAAGAAACCAAAATTTTGAAATCTTCACTACAGGTAATGCTCTCTACTTAAACGTACGGTAGTTCAAGGTACCCAGAAGTGACTATGAACATAGCTGAATTAATATCAATCCCTCATGCAAATCAGGGGTACAAGTGGCAGCAAGTAAGTGTCAATAGTCAATACTTCATTTCGATTTTACACCAAAGTACCACATAATATATTTTTGTTATCAATAAGAAGCAAAGATAGTATGACTATCTTCAAGTGTCACAATTGATAAATGCTGCAAGTAAAGATATTTACCTTAAAATTAGGGCACCGAGAACCCTTAGGCTAGACATCTCTGCCTTTCATTATTTGATCAAAAGAAGAGTCTTGTTTGTATGCTAAAGATAATTAGCAGAAATTGTAGGATTGAGTTGTAAAGAAGAGAGGGACAGCCCTCATTTTTCTGTTCTTTCAATTCTTTTTTTTTCTCTAAAATTACAAAGTTGTGATTACTCCAAGTAATAATACATTTTTAGCAAAAATGGGTTATTGATCTGCAAGTGTGGAACATGTAACAATATTAATTAGAACCAGATTCACTAAAATCCAAGATTCAGTACACACTGAGTTATAAATATATAGTTGTGTACTGGCTGGTTTTGTGTGTCAACTTGACACAAGCTGGAGTTATCACAGAGAAAGGAGCTTCAGTTGAGGAAATGCCCCCATGAGATCCAGCTGTAAGGCATATTCTCAATTAGTGATCAAGGTGGGAGGTCCCCTTGTGGGTGGTGCCATCTCTGGGCTTGTAGTCCTGGGTTCTATAAGAGAGCAGGCTGAGCAATCCAGGGGATTCAAGCCAGTAAGTAACATCCCTCCATGTCCTCTCCATCAGCTCCTGCTTCCTGCCCTGCTTGAGTTCCAGTCCTGACGTCTTTTGGTGATGAATAGCAATTTGGAAATGTAAGCTGAATAAATCCTTTCCTCCCCAATTTGCTTCTTGGTTATGATGTTTGTGCAGGCTAGAAACCCTGACTAAAACAGCTTTGCCTTAACACCAGATCTATTTCTGGAGAAGTGTGTGTATTTACTACAAGTTCACTATTCCACTCAGTAAGAATCCCTAATACCAAGGGATAGTTATTTGATATTACTGGATAGCTACTATCCTAGATTTTTAGAGGTTAAATAAAGTAAACCATCATGCTTATTAGCAATGAATATAGCAAAAGTAAAGACAAATATTTATTAATAATTCTAGAGTTGGTATCAGGTTCTTGATTGAAGCCAAGATTAAAAAGGGCATGTTTAAAAACAAAGTGAAGATTAAATAGCAAGTAAAGAAATGTGATTCTGTAAACTTAAAACTTTTATCAATTATTTCTTTTGTTCTTCATATTTTTTGATACACACATAAAACCCAGAAGCTCCGGAATGAAGCAGAAAATTAAGAGGTTGGTAAGTAACAGTCTGAAATGTCCTTGACATTTCTCTTGCAATCAGTTACTGAATGCAATAAACAAACCTAAGGCCAGGGCTGAAAGCAGACATAATTTAGCTGAGACTTATCAGGAAAGGAAGATCAAGTATCACAGAGCACAACTGTAGCAACCCATACTGGTTGAAGCATAGCAAACAAAGCCTTCAAAGGCAAAGGATGAAAATAGACTAGCATGTGTCCAAGCTGAGCTCCACGAATCTGATGCAGAACAACAGGCAAGAGACACAGCCATTTTACAGCACTTTAAAGTAAGTCATGTATTAACCTAGACAAAAAGGATTAGCAATGCTTTACCAACAAGGTAAAAGAGGTTATGCATTTAACAGCAACCTTGACCTGCTGAGATGGATGTCACTATAGACTAATTAATTAGTCAAAGTGATTAGAGAACATGAAATAATAGGAAGACTTGTGTGAGTTTGTGTAGCCTTGCACTCATTATGGTGGTTATTGTTTGCTTTGTTGGATATTTAGGTCCACTTTTCAGAACAGGTTTTTGTAACTCTAAAGCAGTGTTAGGCCATTGCCTTATCAAAATTGCAAGACCACACTCCAGAGTACATAGGGGATTAAGTATAGGAATATGGAGCAAAGACATCATTGGCCTACTGATTTAATGAAAGACCATCTTGTACTTCAATATCACTCCTCCACATAAAGCAAAGCTCTGGTGACAGACTAGTCCAGTTCAGAAGAAGGGCAGAGCATTTCCAAGCCTTAAGACAGTGACATAGCAGAGAAGATAGTTTGATAAATGAGATGCCAAAGAAGGTATAGAATCATCCATGCAGAAGGTTAAATGACAGACACCTGCTGTTTCTATGAACAAACTCTGCTAACCATTTTCATTGAATTTAAGTTAAATAAGCTTTGCCCTTTCCCAATGTATTTCACTAAACACCCATTATTATTTTAATTTCCACCATGATGAATGTCTGATTCACGGTCAGATGTCACACTATTGAGTATTCTATAAAAGATCTCATGGTTTGTCTAGAAAAGCATCAGACAATCCCAAGTGTTTCTTTGAATAGGTAATGGGTTTCTGAATCATCAGAAAAGGCAACCTACACCTATTTAACAAAGGGAAGCTATAGAAGCTAGCAATCAATCAGGATCCCAGAACAGCCTCAGCAGAGAGCCACGCCCTCAGAATTGTGATGCCTCCCTTGTTAGCTGTCAGAACATTGCCAGGTGCCATTTGAGAGTCATTTATCCTATTAAAGGAATGATGTCAAGGCACAGAATCTTTACAAAGCATTTCATGAAATTACTTCTGAAATTTTTATTCACAAAAGAGCCAGAATTTCCTTTACCTTAGTGAAAGTAAAAAATTATGATGCTCCATTTTAGACAAAAGCAATAGTTGCCGATTTTAAATATATTTCTTTTGCATCTCACATAGTCTATTACTTTTTTTCTTATGCAAGAACTTTGAGATCCATTAACTTCTCCAATCTGTGGACAGCAATAATCATGAGTCTGATTCAGATTTTACATGCATGAAATCATACATCTTTTAAAAATATTTCTTTTCAATTTTTGAGATTATAATTATGTCATTTTCTCTTCTCTTTCCTCCTTTAAAACCCTCCTGTATACCCCCTTCATCTTTTCCAAATTTATGGCCTCCTTTTCAATGTTATTACTCTACCAGCTGTCTCAATTACATTTTGACTCTGTCATTCCTAATGGTATTGTCATTCTTAATAGCAGCATATTTTGAAAATTATTTCATGAAGCATCTGAAATTGTTTCCAATGACACATTTGTCTAAATACAGGTTATAACATAATGCTAAAGAAAAATTTTAACATAAGTCCTTTAAGATAATATAAGAATACTGAATTTAGACTAATATCATATTTTATGATATGATTTATTTCCATAGACTATATTATCAATGTCTTTACACATATTCTACAGTAATTTTCTAGGTGACAATATTTGATAAGGGCTAAATTAGGTACAAACAATATTGCTGCTTAGTGATGGGGCTGCAATTAGTTGCCAAGAACCAGCCTGGGCTTGGAGAGGGGTTCTGAAGAAGAGGTATTTGAGAGTGGAGACACAAAGGACTCAAAGTCAAATCCTGGGTTACAAGCTGATGACCTGTGTTCTGACAGCTTTTTCTTGCTATTCTAAAAACTCTCTGGATAGCTCATCTCTTGCAGATCAAAAGCCCAGTATTTTATTTACATATCAATTCTGTTCTTACTCCAGGTTCCCCCTTTGATTATTCCATGAAACAGCATTCCTTGGCCCCAGCCCCTTTATTCTTTTTAAGAGACAGCAAGCATAAGCATAGACAATAAGATAGCTGGGTGGGACCCCACCCTGAAATTACCATTCCTACCACTCCTGGGCCTGTACCTATATCCCTATATCCCAGGCTGACCTTGAACTCAGGAATCTGACAGCCTTTGTAAGCATAAACAAACAAACAAACAAACAAACAACAACAACAACAAGAAAACCCTTAGCTGAGTATGATCTTGCCCTGCCATCAACACTCCTTAAGTCTCTTTATCTCCTTCCTTAGTATCTTTCTGACAAGATGACTCATAGTGCAGCTGCCTCTGTTCCTTTAGATCTGTGAAGCTCCTTATACAGTTCATATTGCATCCTTATATTTCACATAGTTGAGAGGTTATATATTTTGGAACTCATGTTTTCATAGTTCTTTCCCACAGTCTTAAGAGCTGTCCTGAAGGGCACGGTGTTTACCATTTTGCTGAGAGGTTAGATACACCCTTGACTCCTTGACTTGACTCCATGATAATCAGCTATCTCTGATTATCATGGAGTCATTAAACTGGGCAGAAAGGACATTCCTCAAAGGAGGAGGATAAAAATGTGTACATTAATATACAAACAAGGCTTACTTCATCGGCAACCATCAACATTTATAGAGGCCCACACCCTGCTGGCTCTTTTCCAGGAGTGGGAAGCATGTTGTGCCTTCCCTACCATGGCCAATAGGACTTTGCCATTAGTTATTTGGATATTGAAGATATCCTATAGTCTTCCTCAGATAAAGCTGATATAGTCTAAGCTTAGAAAAGAAAAAACCAACATCTTCCATAATATAGCCAATATTTCTAATTTTAAACTAATACAACTAAATATGAAAATACACCAATATTTTACAAAAGAAATATGGAAAAAGTCAAAGTTTAAGGGATGGTCCAAAATACAATATGCTTGGATAAGGAACAATTTAAGTATAAATTTCCACATTGATATGGACCCTTTAAAAAATAGTTATTGCATAATGACACATAAACAAAACGCTTTTTACTGCATCTAAACCCTACTGTAAAAATGTTAAGCATACAAATCCAATACCAAATAGTCATGAAAACACATGAATACAGATAATATCATGCAGACTAAGCAAGTTGTATTCATAGATATAGAAGTGTGTGTGTGTGTGTGTGTGCGCGCGCGCACACGCACACAAAACAATTAAAGAAAAAGAGGCCAGAAACATGAAAGAAAGCAAAAACATGGGATACTTGGGAAAGTTTGGAAGGAAAAGAGTTAGTTACTTTTTTTTAAGGAGTAATGTTGGTCAAATTGGGTTGAACAAGTAAGCATTCTTTGGATAAATTATACATATTATAGTAAGAAAATAACAGTGAACCTTGTCCTGCCTAGGGATATCCATAATCATCATTAGGCAATGGGCTAGAATTTGAAAATTTCAATGGAATAAACTCACTATCCATTTGGCAAGGAAAGTATACTCTACAGGGAAAAAAAAAGTGATATACTGCCCTACAGGAAATACAAGGCAGAGTTGTGGCTTTCTTTGGTTATATGTCTATTTTAGCACTGCAGTCTACTGTACCTTGCTATAGAGGGAATGCGGTAAGCACAGGTCTACCTCTAATCCACATTTCATCCTTTTTTTTTTTTAATTCAAAAGATATTTATTAGGTGTACTGGCTGGTTTTGTGTGTCAAGTTGACACAGCTGGAGTTATCACAGAGAAAGGAGCTTCAGTTGAGGAAATGCCTCCATGAGATCCAACTGTAAGGCATTTTCTCAGTGATCAAGGGGGAAAGGCCCCTTGTGGGTGGGACCATCTCTGGGCTTGTAGTCTTGGGTTCTATAAGAGAGCAGGCTGAGCAAGCCAGGGGAGGCAAGCCAGTAAAGAACATCCCTCCATGGCCTCTGCATCAGCTCCTGCTTCCTGACCTGCTTGAGTTCCAGTCCTGAAATCCTTTGGTAATGAACAGCAGTATGGAAGTGTAAGCCAAATAAACCCTTTCCTCCCCAACTTGCTTCTTGTTCATGATGTTTGTGCAGGAATAGAAACCCTGACTAAGACATTAGGCAAATACAAAATTCCCAGGGAAGGCCAAGTCCTGGAAATACAGTGGCTTTTGTAGAGTGTAACATTGCAGGATGAACTGATGTTTTCACTGTGAAAAAGAAAGAAAAAATGAGACATGAAGCCATAAGTTAGGAAAATAATTTTAGAGAGTGAAAAAACATCTGCAATCCTAGATTCATCTTATACAAACGGAAAATAAGCACTAGCAAAGAAAGTCATGGCACTCATGACAAAAAGATTAGGCATTTGGCTAAAAGAATCACTACACACACACACACACACACACACACACACACACACACACACACCTATCTGGAAAGGCAACCTCTGTGCAGAAATGACTGTGATATGGAGGAGGCAGCCATGCAAGGACTGACTTAGATATCACATTAAAATTGTTTAACCCAGGAACCTACATGTAGTATGTCCCACCTGACCTCTTTTCCTAACACAATAACTGATACAGGTCTGTCCTCTTAATTCATACAGAAAAAAAAGACCATCCATGGAAAGGAAGAATGAAAGGAATTGGAGATAAGAGAAAAATAATTTTCCACATTCAGCTACTCATAGAATATTAACATTGCAGTTAAATCAGAATTGATTAGAATTAAAGCAACCTAGTAACATTTTTAGAAGAGGTATATGTGGCTTCTGAAATATGACCCAGTATCTTAGACGCAAACCAGAGCACATGAGCTACATAACTTTTGATTGTGAAGAAAATATTGGTGGATCAAAAGTTTACCTTAAAATGTGTTCTAAAAATCACAATGCACATACAAGACACAGTTTTTCTCAGTCAGCTTATTAAGATGTAGCCAGAGGCTCACAGGAAACCCAGCTTTGTATTTTTTTCATAGTGGCAATATTTTAAATTCAGTAACTCAATGTTTGTGGGAATTTTATGTAAAATACATTTTGTTATACTTCCCACCTGTTGACAGTTAACTACACAGGACAAATGCTCACAGAAACTTCTTTCCTTCAGTAGGCTGGGTATGCTAATGCTATTCACCATCCTATAGAATTTCAAAAGTCAATGAATGATACAAACTTAGCATAGTAATAAAATGACTCTTAGTGATGTATTGCTATACCTACATATGAGTGCCTCACTCAAACCTCATCAAAGAAGAGTCTTCCAATAGATGGAAATTAACACAGAGACTGACAACTGCACAATGGGTAGAGACTGGCCAACATTGGAGCACTCAGTTCTAAATGGGAGGTCTTTATTAAATTCATCTCGAAGATCTATGAGGAGGAGGAGGAGATGGAAAGACGATAAGAATGAGGGATGGCGAGTAGCTCCAAGGAAATGGTGTCTCCTATGTAGAGCAGGACTGATACACACATGAACCCACAGAGACTTTGACAGCATGCATAAGACCTGACAAAATCTCAGCACCAAGAGACTCTTTGAGATTAATACCTGCTAGAAAAGGAAAAATCAGATATTCCAGTAGAGCATAACTGTGTGTATTAACCACACTTCCAGGGTAGCTCCCATGCCCAGGAATAGCGGGCCAACAGGAAATGGATTTCACGGTATATTTGTTTTGTCTCTCTGTCTCCGTAAGTGTGTCTGTCTCTGTCTGTCTCTTTCATTTTTTCTTTTCGTCCTTCCTTCCTTTTTTGATGTGTGTGTATTTTTGTTTTATTTTACTGGTTTTCCTTATTTTAGTTTGTTTTGATTTTAATTTTTGTAGGTTTTTTGAGAGAGAGAGAGAGAGAGAGAGAGAGAGAGAGAGAGAGAGAGAAACAACATGAACTTAAGTGGATGGGGAGGTGGGAAGGATCTATGAAAAAATGGTGAAGGGAGGGAAAATTACCAAAATATATGTTTGAAAGAAAGCATAATGACCTGAACGTATTGCTCACCATTAGTAAACTTATAGTTTATCTAATGATACTGTAATGTGTACTAGGATGAAGATTATACTAATAATTTAATAAATTTTTGTGTGCAATGAGTTGGGGGAAAAGTCGAATGGTACATTTCCTCCTGTTTTTTAATTTTGTCTATAAAATTCATGACTATGTGCTTTCAGTAAAATTGGTCTTTTTACTGAGGTTCACATTAACTGACAGAAATGGTACTCACTGTTTGTGGAAACAAGTCACATGGCATTCACTGGCCTTTGAACCTGGAATATTGAGCAATCTTTGAGTTCTAGTACAGTCTTTGGTTTGGCAAACTCTTCCTTGTTAGACCAGTAGATCCCCCACTCCTCCATACTCTTCTTTTTGCACAAATTCATCATGAGTCCCACTTTTTTCCTGCTTTTTTTCTTATCCTTCCTTAGAATATCAGCAGAGGTTTAAATACTAATAGGAATCTAGTTATTGCCACTATTCCTCCAATCATCACAGATTGCTGTTGCCTTTGACAACTTGACCTTGTACATAATATATCAAATGTCATAAAGAGAACTTCCCCAAGTGTTATACAAAGCTGTTCAGTGGCAATCATAAAACAATTATTCCACTGACCCTTGGCTTATTTAGGCTTCAGCTTTTAGCAGAACAAGTGAATTAAAATGTTTATCCATATTTCTTCACTGCTATTAAGAATTTAAATGAATCATTCCATTTGTGAGTAATTTTCTTTTTTTAAAAACAATTTTTATTAGATATTTTCTTCATTTACATTTCATATGCTATCCCAAAAGTCCCCTACACCCTCCCCCCGCCCTGCTCCCCAGCCAACCAATTCCACTTCCTGGCCCTGGCATTCCCCTGTACTGGGGCATATAAATCTTTGCAAGACCAAGGGCCTCTCTTCCCAGTTATGGCTGACTACGCCATCTTCTCCTACATATGCAGCTAGAGACATGAGATCAGGGGGTACTGGTTAGTTCATATTGCTGTTCCTCCTATAGAGTTACAGACCCCTTCAGCTCCTTGGATACTTTCTCTAGCTCTTCCATTGGCCTGTGTTCCATCCAACAGATGACTGTGAGCATCCACTTCTGTATTTGCCAGGCACTGGCATAGCCTCACAAGAGACAGCTATATCAGGGTCATATCAGCAAAATCTTGCTGGCATTTGCAATAGTGTCTGTGTTTGGTGGCTGATTATGGGATGGATCCCTGGGTGGGATGGATTGTCCTTTCTTCCATCTCAGCTCCAAACTTTGTCTCTGTAACTCCTTCCATGGGTATTTTGTTCCCCACTCTAAGGAGGGATACCATATCCACACTTTGGTCTTCCTTCTTCTTGAGTTTCATGTGTTTTGCAACTTGTATATTGAGTATTTTAAGATTTTGGGCTAATATTCACTTATCAGTGAGTGCATATCACGTGAGCTCTTTTGTGATTATGTTACCTCACTCAGGATGATATCCTCCAGATTCATCCATTTGCCTAAGAATTACATAAATTCATTGTTTTTAATAGCTGAATAGTACTCCATTATGTAAATGTACCACATTTTTTGTATCCATTCCTCTGTTGAGGGGCATCTGGGTTCTTTCCAGCTTCTGGCTATTATAAATAAGGCTGCTATGAACACAGTGGAGAATGTGTTCTTATTACCACTTGGAACATCTGTGGAGTATATGCCCAGGAGAGGTACTGCTGGATCCTCTGGTAGTATATTATGGCCAATTTTCACCAGACTGATTTCCAGAATGGTTGTACAAGCTTGCAATCCCACCAGCAATGGAGGAGTGTTCCTCTTTCTCCACATCTTCGCCAGCATTTGCTGTCATATGAATTTTTTATTTTAGCCATTCTGACTGGTGTGAGGTGGAATCTCAGGGTTGTTTTGATTTGCATTTCCCTGATGATTAAGGATGTTGAACATTGTTTAGGTGCTTCTCAGCCATTCAGCATTCCTCAGTTGAGAATTCTTTGTTTTAATTCTGTGCCCCATTTTTTAATGAGGTTATTTGATTTTCTGGAGTACGGCTTCTTGAGTTATTTATATATTGGATATTAGTCCCCTATAGAATTTAGGATTGGTAAAAATCCTTTCCCAATCTGCTGGTAGCCTTTTTGTCTTATTGATGTTATTTTTTGCTTTCCAGTGGCTTTGCAATTTTATGAGGTCCCATTTGTCGATTCTCGATCTTACAGCACAAGCCATTGCTGTTCTGTTCAGGAATATTTTCCCTGTGCCCATATATTGGAGGCTTTTCCCCACTTTTTTTCTCCTCTATAAGTTTTAGTGTCTCTGGTTTTATGTGGAGTTCCTTGATCCACTTAGACTTGAGATTTGTACAAGGAGATAAGAATGGATCAATTCACACTCTTCTACATGATAACTGCCAGTTGAGCCAGCACCATTTGTTCAAAATGCTGTCTTTTTTCTACTGGATGGTTTTAGCTCCTTTGTCAAAGATCAAGTGACCATAGGTATGTGGGTTCATTTCTAGGTCTTCAATTCTATTCCATTGGTCTACTTGTCTGTCTCTATACCAGTACCATGCAGTTTTTACCACAATTGCTCTGTAGTACAGTTTGAGGTCACGCATGGTTATTCCCCCAGAGTTTCTTTTATTGTTGAGAAGAGTTTTTGCTATCCCAGGTTTTTTGTTATTCCAGATGAATTTGCAAATTGCCCTTTCTAACTCAGTGAAGAATTGGGTTGGAATTTTGATGGGGATTGCATTGAATATGTGGATTGGTTTTGGCAAGTTAGCCATTTTTACTATATTAATCCTACCAATCCATGAGCATGGGACGTCTTTCCATCTTCTGAGATCTTCTTCAATTTCTTACTTCAGAGACTTGAAGTTCATATCATACAGATCTTTGACTTCCCTATAGTCACGCCAAGGTACTTTATATTATTTGTGACTATTATGAAGGGTATTGTTTCCCTAATTTCTTTCTCATCCTTTTTATCCTTTGTGTAGAGAAAGGCCACTGATTTGTTTGAGTTAATTTTATATCCAGCTACTTCACTGAAGCTGCTTATCAGGTTGAGGAGTTCTCTGGTGGAATTTTTAGGGTCACTTATATATAGTATCATATCATCTTTTTAGGGTCACTTATATATACTATCATATCATCTGCAAACAGTGATATTTTGATTTCTTTCTTTCCAATTTGTTTCCCCTAGATCTCCTTTTGTTGTCTAATTGCTCTGGCTAGGACTTCAAGTACTATATTGAATAGGTAGAGAGAAAGGAGTTGGCCTTGTCTAATCCCTGATTTAAGTGGGATAGCTTCAAGTTTCTCTCCATTTAGTGTGATGCTCTCTATAGGTTTGCTGTATGTTGCTTTTATTATGTTTAGGTATGGGCCTTGAATTCATGATCTTTCTAAGACTTTTATCATGAATGGCTGTTGGATTTTGTCAAATGCTTTCCTAGCACCTAACAAGATGATCATGTGGTTTTTGTCTTTGAGTTTGTTTATATAGTGTATTAAGTTGATGGATTTCCATATATTAAACCATCCCTGCATCCCTGGGAAGAAGCCTACTTGATCATGATTGATGATCATTTTGATGTTTTCTTAGATTTGGTTTGCGATGATTTTATTGAGTAATTTTGCTTCAATATTCATAAGGGAAATTGGTCTGAAGTTCTCTTTCTTTGTTGGGTCTTTATGTGGTTTAGGTATCAGGGTAATTGTGGCTTCATAGAATGAATTGGGTAGAGTACATTCTGTTTCTATTTTGTGGAATAGTTTGAGGAGAATTGGAATTAGGTCTTCTTTGAAGGTCTGATAGAACTCTGCACTAAACCCGCCTGGTCCTAGGATTTTTTTTTTGTTTGTTTGCAGACTATTAATGACTGCTTCTATTTCTTTAGGGGAAATGGGACTGTTTAGATTATTAATCAGATCCTGATTGAACTTTGGTACCTGGTATCTGTCTATGAAATTGTCCATTTCATCCAGGTTTTCCAGTTTTGTTGGGTATAGTCTTTTGTAGTAGGATTTGATGATGTTTTGAATTTCCTCAGGTTCTGTTGTTAAGTCTCCTTTTTCATTTCTGATTTTGTTAATTAGGATACTATCCCTGTGCCCTTTAGTTAGCCTGGCTAAGGGTTTATCTATCTTGTTGATTTTATCAAAGAACTAGCTCCTGGTTTGATTGAATCTTTGTATAGTTCTTTTCCTTTTCACTTGGTTGATTTCAACACTAAGTTTGATTATTTCCGGCCACTACTTCTCTTGGGTGAATTTGCTTCCTTTTGTTCTAGAGCTTTTAGGTGTGCTGTCAGGCTGCTGGTGTATGCTCTCTCTAGTTTCTTTTTGGAGGCAGTCAGAGCTATGAGTTTTCCTCTTAGGAATGCTTTCATTGTGTCCCATACGTTTGGGTGTGTTGTGGCTTTTAATTTTCATTAAAATTCTAAAAAGTCTTCAATCTCTTTCTTTATTTCTTCCTTGACCAAGGTATCATTGAGTAGAATGTTGGTCAACTTTCACATGAATGTTGGCTTTATATTATTTATGTTGTTATTGAAGATCAATCTTAGTCCAGGGTGATCTGATAGGATGCATGGATAAGTTCAACATTTTTGTATCTGTTGAGGCCTGTTTTATTACCAATTATGTGGTCAATTTTGGAGATGGTACCATGAGGTGCTAAGAATAAGATATATCCTTTTGTTTTAGGATAAAATATTTTGTAGATATATTTTTACATCCATTTGTTTAGTAACTTCTGTTAGTTTCAATGTGCCTCTGTTTAGTTTCTGTTTCAAGGATCTGTCCAATGATTAAAGTGGTGTGTTGAAGTCTCCCACTATTATTGGGTGAGGTGCAATGTGTGCTTTGAGCTTTACTAAAGTTTCCTTAATGAATGTGGATGCCCTTGCATTTGAAGCATAAATATTCAGAATTGAGAGTTCATCTTGGAAGATGTTACCTTTGATAAGTATGAAGTGTCCCTCCTTGTCTTTTTTGATAATTTTGGATTGGAAGTTGATTTTATTCAATATTAGAATGGCTACTCCAGCTTCTTTCTTTGGACTGTTTGCTTGGAAAATTGTTTTCCAGCCTTTTACTCTGAGGTAGTGTCATTGTTTGTCCCTGAAGTGGGTTTCTTGTATGCAGCAATATGTTGGGTCCTGTTTGTATAGCCAGTCTGTGAGTCCATGTCTTTTTATTGGCGAATTGAATCCATTGATAATTAAGAGATATGAAGGGAAAGTAATTGTTGCTTCCTCTTATTTTTTGTTGTTAGAGTTGGGATTCTGTTCTTGAGGCTGTCTTCTATAGGTTTATTGAAGGATTACTTTCTTGTTTTTTCCAGGGTGTAGTTTCAGTCCTTGTGTTGGTGTTTTTCCTTTGTTATTCTTTGAAGGGCTTTGTGGAAAGATATTGTGTGAATTTGGTTATATCATGGAATACTTTGATTTCTCCATCTATAGTAATTGAGAATTTTGCTGGGTATAGTAGCCTGGGCTGGCATTTGTGTTCTCTTAGGGTCTGTATAACATCTGTCCAGAGTCTTCTGGTTTTCATAGTCTCTGGTGAGAAGTCTGGTGTAATTCTAATAGGTTTGCCTTTATATGTTACTTGACCTTTTTCCCTTACTGCTTTTAATATTCTGTCTTTATTTAGAACATTTGTTGTTCTGATTATTATGTGTCAGGAGGAATTTCTTTTCTTGTCCAGCCTATTTTTAGTTCTGTAGGCTTCTTGCATGTTCGTGGGCATCTCTTTTTTTAGGTTACGGAAGTTTTCTTCTATGATTTTGTTGAAGATATTTACTGGCCCTTTAAGTTGAAAATCTTCATTCTCATCTATACCTATTATCCTTAGGTTTGGTCTTCTCATTATGTCATGGATTTTCTGGATGTTTTGAGTTAGGATCTTTTTGCATTTTGCATTTTCTTTGATTGTTGTGTCCATGTTTTCTATGGAATCTTCTGCACCTGAGATTCTCTCTTCCATCTCTCATATTCTGTTGCTGATGCTTGCATCTATAGTTCCTGGTTTCTTTCCTAGGATTTCTATCTCCAGAGTTGTATCCCTTTGGGTTTTCTTTATTGTTTCTACTTCCATTTTTAGATCTTGGATGGTTTTGTTCAATTCCATCACCTGTTTGGTTGTGTTTTCCTGTAGTTCTTTAAGAGATTTTTGTGTTTCCTCTTTAAGGACTTCTACCTGTTTAGCAGTGTTTTCCTGTAATTCTTTAAGCCCTTCTACCTGTTTAGCAGAGTTCTCCTGTATTTCCTTAAGTGAGTTATTAATGCCCTTCTTAAAATCCTCTACCAGCATCATGAGATATGAGTTTAAATCCCAGTCTTGCCTTTTGGGTGTTTTGGGGTATCCAGGACTTGCTGTGGTAGGCGTACTGGGTTCTGATGATGCCCAGTGGTCTTGGTTTCTTTAGTAATATACTTACATTTGCATTTTGCCATCTGGTAATCTCTGGTGTTAGATGTTCTAGTGGCCTCTTGCTGGAGCTTGTTCCTCCTGTGATTCTGTTAGAGTCTGTCAGCACTCCTAGGAGTCCAACTCTCTCCTGAGTCCCAGTGGTCAGAGCACTCTCTGCAGGCAAGCTTGCCTCTTGCAGGGAAGGTGCCCAGAAGTCTGGAGCTCAGATCTATGTCCTGAGTCCCAGGATCAGAGCCCTCTCTGTAGGCCGACTCTCTCTGGCATGGAAGGTTCCTAGGAGTGTGGGTCTCAGTTCTGCCTCCTGGCTGTGGATGAAGGCCCAAAGGGACAGTGTCCAAGAAGCTATGTTGCTTCTGCTGCCCATGTGCTCTCCTGTGTAGACTGTTTTCAGTGATCCCAAGATCCTGGGTGTGCTAGGGCCTGCCAAGATGTGCCCAAGATGGCATGGGGCTGGAGCCACCAAAAGGAATCCCAGCCTCTATTCGGGCAGGGTTTCTTTGTCCCTTTTCCTGCTGGCACAAGACCCTCCAGGATTCTTTCGAATAGATGTTGCTTTCCACTCATCAGTGATCCCAAGATCCTGGGTGTGCTAGGGTGCCTGCGGCCTGCAGAGTCCTCTGGGGACCTTGGGACCCTCCGACGGGTTCACACCGAAGCATGGGTAATCTTCATAATGCAATAGAAGCAAAATCTTTAAACAAGCAGTGATATGACTTTGCTATGTTTCAAAGGTCAACTGGATTGGGATAAAAACTATTTCCCAAAGAATAGGACTGTTTTTCTGGATTTATTTTCTTCTTTATATCTTCTAGCTACATGAATGTCAAACTAAAGAGACTATTTACCTATATTAACAGTAGCTTACATTTTACCTAAAACACAAAATAAAAATTCCATGAATGCAATGAACATGTAACTTGTGACCTAATTTGAGGCCCTATTCAATTTGAACTGTTAGAGTCAAGAGCCTCATGACCTCCGTCCAAATGTCTGCATTGATAAAACACAGGCCATCAGCTTCCTCAAGCAGTCTCATTGACACATGCATGAAAGTGTTGTCAGAGACAGGGGAACCAGAGAAACAAAGGATTCCAACATCAAGCACTGAGGATGCACTGCCATCAGAGGGTGAAATGAGAGGAATGTCCTTCCAATTCAATTCAACAATAGATTCTTTGTTTTCCCATGCTAATCAGAAGCACATATTCCTATATTTCTTTCCTTAGCATCCAAGTTTCTAGATGACATTGACTTGTCTGTGGGCTATTTTACATAATGAGTTCTCTATACAATGTCTTTAGTCATTTTTGTCCTCAAATAAATGCAACATACCAGTCACTATTTTCTTAACCTTGCATTTAGAATGTCATTTGGAATCCACATATGTGCTGAATACATGACCCTTAAAAGCAAACAAACATTGAATGACATGTTTATTTGTCTTGGTAACTGGAGTGGAGCCTCAGGAACCTAAGTTTATGTGACATAATTGAAGCCATTTAACAAGACATGGAAAAAATGGATCTTGACAGTGAATCACCTCTATGTATTTGTTAATGAGTATAACTGTTTTATAAGCACATCCTAGGAATTCAGGCATGGAATCTAGGAGCCAAGATCAATGTTAATGAAAATATAGAGATATACTGAGGCTTCTTCATCCTACCCTTAAAATAGGCTTGTCTGTACAAACTTCCTAAAACAAACCTATAATTATTGACCTATTGGGTCCCACATGTACTTCTGTGACCAAAGGAAAGAATAGAAGATATCACTTAAACAAAAAGCCAAATGTGTGTCTTGCCTCCTCAAGCCACTTTTGCTCAATCAAGTATTGCCTCTTCTGCTATTTTTAGTGGGTCCCCCCCCTTGGAGGGGGTCCATTGCCTTGTATTTTCCATTTACTTAATTCTCTAAGTACTTTCTTTCTCCTTGGTAATCCACCTTCACAGGAAGAATATTGATTTGTGTGTGTGTGTGTGTGTGTGTGTGTGTGTGTGTGTGTGTGTGTGTTTATCCAAGCCCTTGGAAGAGCTTTCCTCCCTTTATTGTATCAGGTGTGGTTTTAAGCCTGTTAAATTATTGTCTTGTCTATTTAGGTCTGGAACTTTTGTTTTCCAATGCCTCACAGAAAATGCACAGTTTCAGCACTCTTTGAATGTTTGACTTTGCTAGGGTCTGAGTTTTGGATAATTATATTAGTATTGACTTTCTATTATAAAACAAGGGTAGAAGAAAAAGAAAAGACAGTTTAGTTAAAGGTTGATGGAAAAGTTAGCTATGATATAAACTTAAAGGAAAAACCAGTTCACAATGAAGTGCTGCCTGGTTTTGTCCATTCAATCAATAAGTATTTTCTTTTCTCTATAAACATAAAAAGTACACATGTCCTTGAAAAAATAATTTTAATAAAGTAACAAAATCACTTGTATCTTTTACACAAACTCTGAGATATAGACATCATTTTCATATAATTAAAAATATCAACTATTTGTAGTTTTCTTTAGAAAATATAAAATTCAAAATGTTTTAACAGATAGATGCATTGCCATGGTGGGTTTTTTTATTGCACTATGTTCTTTGTAATGTTTTTCTTGGTGATTCAATATTTATGGCTTCTAGGTTTTAGGTTCATTAATGTTTTATTTTGCATTTTTTGCAATAAATCTATTATTTATTGTGGCAAGTATTTTCCAAGTCGTGCATTATATTGTCTATTTCTAGACGCTTGGCTTGGATCAGATTTGCATATTTATCTTCCTTGTTGTATTACTTACTTTACTTGTTGCTCAGACAAAATACTAACAAAACCAAAGTAAGCCCTAGCTCTTTGAGATCACTGTTTGAGGGTGCACAGTTTGAGGGTGCAGTCCATCATAGTGGGGGACCATGGCAGCAGCAGGAGCTTAAGGGCAACTATTGACTCTGTGCCCACAGTCAGGAAGCCACGCAGAATGTAAGCTAGAGCTCAGCTCACTGTGTCCTGTCTATTCAGTCTGGCACACCAGCCCGGGGAGCAGTCCTCTGACAACAGATAGGTCTTCTCACTTCAGTTAACCGGAACTGGTGAATCCATCACAGATACGCCCAGAGGCTCACCCTATAGATGATTCCATATCTTGCCAGGTTGACAAATAACGTTAATCCTCACATATGTCTCCATGTAAGTTAGTTTTTGTTTTAGCTTTCCGAATACTAATGCATAAATCTCTTAATATCCTTGTTTGCTGGTTCTATCATCTGTATTCTTGTGCAGTCATTTGCAGTTGCTTGCGAGTGTTTTCATCATGTAAAAAGTGGCATTTTCTGTTCATTTGCTTGCCCACTAATTTCTGATGAATATATCAGACATTGTAGTTTAGCTCTTGCTGGTTGCTTTGCTTTTGTATTTCCAACAATGCTTGAGCACACTTGGATCCTATCTTAGTCCAGTGCAGCATTTAGTATAATATTTTATTTTTTCCCATAACCAAAGCAGAATTTCTATCATTACTGAAGAGCTGATGGCTCATAGATATTAAATCCTTTAATCTTTCTGGGAACTGTTAGTAATTCTGATCTTGCCCACTATAACTTTGCTCTCTTGGTCCTTTCAGGGCTGCCTTTGGCTAAGCATTAGTGAGTTAATCAGAATCTGACTGAAAACTGAAGGAGGCCATCTCTAAATCTCCAGATTTATAATTTTGTGTCAATTTTTTATTCATACACTTTGTTCTACAAACTTTTGTGACTTCTAGGAACTCCCTGCTTAGTTTTCTCAACTCAGAGAAACATGAAGGTTCTGCTTGGAATCACCTTCCCCAGCCACACCCTGAAACTTTCTCCAGGCTGCACGTTTTGGAAATCTTCACATTTGTCTACGTGACTCCCAGTCCTCGAGGATCTCTATGTTCTGCATTGCTCCCTTTCCCCCATCCATTCGTCGTTGAATTGTTCAATGTCTTAGTTGGTATAAGCATCTTGTCCTTTTTAATCAAAAGTGGATATCTTTCATTATAAAGGAGGTTTTTGCTGTTGTCATAAAATATTGTTGAAATATATTTAAATAAATTTACAGTATTTTACACTGATGATGCAGTACTTAAAACTTTTCCTTCAACTTTTTTCTTTTTCTTTTCTTTTTTTTTTTACAACAGCTTATTGACAAGAGATTATTATCATAAATATATTCTCAGACATGGAGTAGATGAAATTATATTAGTTTTAAAAGGCAACTTTAATGACAGTAGAAACTTGGTGACTTAAGGGACATAACTCAATTGTAGTTGTAGATATGAAGACCAGAAGCCCTATATCTAGGAGTCCATGGGATTGACTCATTCTGGAGGATGGGATAGAAACATCTCTCCATGCTCCTTCACAATTCTGCTGCTATACTGCCAATCTGACACTGCTTGCTAGATTGTTGCTTCTGTCTGCATGTGCTGTTCCCATTCCCAACATGTGGGAGTCTGTGTCAAAACTTTCCCTTCTGGAAGGAGTAGTGAGACTCTGAGTTCACCCTTTGGCCAAATGACCTCATTCTGCAAAGACAACTGTACTCTCTTTGCCCTGAGATCATATTACAAGCTCAGGGGGTTGGGCCTTCAATATATAAATGAACTAAAACACAAATCAACTACTTATATGTATGTGTATATGTATTTTTCTCCTATTGATTCTAGATAGACTGTTATAGCAACAGACTGGTTAGATATTGAATATGACTGTCTCCAGAGAACTTAAAGAACTGACATAAAAAGTGGAAGACTTAGGGATAGGCAGAGCTCTTTGAGTTCAAGGCCAGCCCCCAGTCTACAAAGGAAGTATAAGAAGAGCAGGAGGCTATTACACAGAGAAACATTCTCTTAAAAAAGAAGAAAAAACAAAACAAAACAAAAACCAATCCTAAATAATGTATGATGAATAAACAAGCCTGTATTTTTTTTCTAAGTCAAGCACCATGCATTTCTAACATAAGTAAGTCCTATAGATCATCAGCTCATTGCTAAGTGTGCCCACATTTCCTTAAAGCTTTTATAAGCTGTAAAATATATTACAGCATTTTGCCACTCCCATTCTCTGAACACTTTGGGTTCCCTCAGGTCCCATCTATATTAGATATATATTTTCCTTTGCAATTGTTTATTGATCTTTCTTTCTGAGTGAACTTTCTTTAGCTTTATTTAATCCATTTCATTTTTCTAAAGTTATTTTATGAGAAATACTTATAACTCATGTGTGCCTTTTTGCAATGTGGGAATCTATCAGCAAATGTAGTGTATGTGTGTGTGTGCTTTTCGTAAATTGAGGTCGACTATGTCAGTAAATGTTATTTCATGAGTGTTTGCTCTGATGTCTATAAAGCCATTATCAAACAAAGTCAGTTCTATTAATTCAAATACCTGAATATTCTGAACCATGTTTCTGCTGGCATATTAGGAGTCATTTATAACAAACACATAAATTTTGCAATTGCTTTTAAGGAGAGCCAACAAAGACTGAGTTAGATAAGGATTTGTAACTGAATGTGAATTAAAATATTAGCCCTGGTGCTAAATGCAGGAAAAAAAATATGTGGAGACAGCATGGGGCACATTTGTCCCATGTAGGCTTCCTGTCTCTTTTTATCTCAGCCCCCCACAATAACTCTCAGCATATCATGTTAATAATATCCCACTACCAAGGGATAATATTAACATAAGCCAAGGAACACTGGATTATCAAAGCAGACAAAAGTAGTTCTGATCTATCATTCAACCAGACTTAATAATTACTCTGTGCCTACCACAGAGCTAGGTACTAAATAAATAGTGAGAAGGGGCATGGGTTGCCTTGAAGTGTAAAGAACTGAGAAAAAGTTTAGGAAGGCTATGATAACAAAGGCTATTGCTACGTTCTTCTTTAAAAGTTGAGATTTGAAGGACTGGAAAAAATGGCTCAGTAGTTAATGATGCTTCTTATTCAGAGAACCAGAGTTCAATACCCAGCACTTATATCAAATAGGTAGCAAATGCCTGAGACTCCAGTTCAGGAGATTCAACATCCTCTTGTGACCTCTGTAGGCATGTGCACACATCATACACACACACACACACACACACACACACACACACACATACACTTACATTCTCTCTCTTCTCTCTCCTTAATATACATACAAACTCACAAATGACCTCATAAAATTAAAATTAATATTAAAAATTATTTAGAATTTTGCCCCAGTAGTTACCTCAGTGGGCAAAGGCACTTGCTTCCAAGGCTAAATTTGATCCCTGTTTTCCACATGGTGGAAAGAAAGATGCTATAAGTTGTTTTCTGACCTCCACACTCATGCCTTGGCATACATTCACAACCCACCACACACAATTAAATAAATGAATACTATTAAATAAATTTAAAATAGATATTTTAATTTAAATGTAATGAATAGCCTAAAACTAAAGTAAGAGAATGCATGGCCTGATAGTTGAAGTGTTGGAAGAATGATTGGCTCCAGATGAAGCAGTGATTTTTCTCAGGTTCAGTTGAGAACATATCTGGTTTTATGTTGAGGTTTTTGATCCACTTACACCCTTCTGTGCAGGGTGATAGATAGGGACTTATTTGCGTTCTTCTACATGCAGACATCCAGTTTGACTAGCAACATTTGATGAAGATGCTGTTTTCTAATGTGTATTTCTGGCTTCTTTATCAAAAATCAGGTGTTCATATGTGTTAGAATCTATGTCTGGGTCTCCAATTCCATTCCATTGATTAATGTTTCTGTTTTTATGCCAATACCATGTGGTCTGTGTTGCTATAGCTCTGTAGTACAACTTGAAATCAGGGAAGGTGATACCTCCAGTGAGTCTTTTATTGTTTAGTATTGTTTTTACTTACTCTATGTTTTTTTATTTTCCATATTGAAACTTGTCTTTTCAAGATCTGTAAAGAATTGTGTTAGAATTTTGATGGTGCCTACACTGAATTTGTAGATTGCTTTAGGTAGGATGACCATTTTTAACTATGTTAATTCTACTAAAGGACAAGTATAGGAGATAGTTCCATCTCTTGGTATCTTCTTCAACTTCTTACCTCAAAGACTTGAAGTTTTTATTATACAAGTCTTTCACTCACTTGGTTAGTGTTACACAGAGATTTTTATACTATTTGAGGCTATTGAGAAAGCTTTTATTTCCCTGATTTCTTTCTCAGTAAGTGGATCATTTGTATATAGGAGGGCTACTACTGATTTTTTTTTTTTTTTATTAACTTTGATTCCAGACACTTCACTGAAGGTGTTTATCAGCTGTAGTAGTTTTTAGGGTCACCTGTGTATACCATCACATCATCTATAAATGATGATACTTTGACTTTTTCCTGTCCAATTTCTATTTCCTTAATCTCCTTTGGCTGTCTCATTGCTCTAGCTAAAACTTCAAGTAATATGTTGAACAAATGTTGAGAAGATAAACAGTTTTGTCTTATTCCTGATTTTAGTGGAATTGCTTTGAATTTCTCTCCATTTAAGTTGATATTGATATTGGCTTTTTTTAAATTGTCTTTATTATGTTTAGGTATGTCCCTTATATCCCTAATCTCATGACACTCTTATGAAGGGTGTTAGATTTTGTCAGAGGCCCTTTTGGCATGTAATATGATAAACATTTTCAGTTTATATGATGGTTCACATTTACTGAATTTCAGAGATTGAGAAATCACTGAATCTCTGGGATGAAGCCTACTTGATCATGGTGGATGATCTTGTTAATGCATTCATGGATTTGGTTTGCATGTATTTTATTGAATATTTTTACATTTATGTTAATAAGGAAAAATGGTCTGTAATTTTTTTTTCTTTGTGGAGTCTTTATGTGGTTTGGGTATCAGATGGCCTCATAAAATGAATTGGGTGATTCTCCTTTTGTTTCTGTTTTGTAAAATAATTTGAGGAGTATTTGGTGTTAATGTTTCTTTGAGAATCCAGTTGAGTTCTACACTAAAAACATCTAACCCCAGACCTTCTGTGACTGGGAGACTTTTCATGACTGCTTCTACTTCAGTAGGGGTTATAGGTCTACTTAAATTGTTTTTCTAATATTTATTTGACTTCAGTTAGTGGTATCTATTGAGATATTCATAAATTTATAGACCTTTAAAGTATGTCCTGGATTTCCTCAGTGTCTGTTTTAATGTCCCCGTTTTCATATCTGATGTTAAATTGGATATTCTTTCTCTGCCTTTTAGTTAGTTTGAATAAGGCTCACCTATCTTGTCAATTTTCTCAAAGAAGCAACTCATTATTTTATTGATTTTTATATTATTTTCTTTGTTCTAATTTTATTGATTTTAGCTGTCAGTTTGACTATTTCTTGTCTTTGACTCCTTTTTGGTGTGCTTAATTCTTTTTGCTCTAGAGCTTTCAGGTTGTTAAGTTACTAATATGAATCTTTTCACTTTTTTTTTTCATGTAGGCACTATGAATTTTCCTCTTAGCACCACTTTCATTGTGTCCCATAAGTTTGGGTATGCTGTATATTCATTTTCATTAGTTGGCCCAAAGGTTGTGGGTCATTGTTAAGTTTCCAGCTTTCTTATGAAGCCCAGGACCACCTACCTAAAAAGTGAGGCTACTCACAGTGGGCTGGACCTTCCCACAACAATTAATAATCAAGATATTTCTTCATAGATATGCCCTCAGGCCTGTCTGACCTGGGCACTCTCTCTATGAAGACTCACTTTTCAGGTATCCCTAGGCTGTGTTGGCTAGCAAAGGTAACAAGAACCCCATATTTGTTGATCTTTATATAAACTGATATAAAAGATTTTTAAATGCAATAAATACAATTAAAATTACAGAAAATTGGGCTGTGGATTTTTTCCCTTTTCCATTTTGTTTTATAAGACATTTGGTAGTGCTCATTGTATAAACCTTCGATGGCAGCCCTGTCCTCAATTTTAAGGACAGAAATAAATGCTGCACTTGTACGAATGTCTGAGGGGATATTTGATGAAATATGCTATTAGAAACCATCAAAAGCTGAAGGGCTTATGGCTCTAATATAAAGCCAGCTTTATTCCATCTGTAGAAATCTGGTAATACACACAATAAAATACAACAGCCCAATAAAGCCTGTTGTTCTCAACTGTTTTCCTCGGCAGAGTCTTATGTTTGCAGTGGATTTTTGTTCTACTCTCTTTGTTTAGAAAAAAATATGCTGGCAATGGGCTGTTACATCCTGTTGCTTATTATGACAACCCAGGAGAATTTTCTTCTTCCATTCTTCGGACATTTGTTCTCTCCTCTCCACCCAGGTATTTTCCTCAACTACAAAGTCCAGCTTGAGTTTTGTCAGGAAACAACTCACCAGGGGTAGATGCTATGTTTTGAGGCCTCTTTACGTCTTTTTTTTTTTATTCCCTCTTTTTAAAAATGTGTTTATTCTTTTCTTTCATTTCTTTGTAGACCTGCCTCCCAACTTTGCTGAACAATTTAAAATTGAAAACAGACTGGTTGCAAAATATCTTTTGGCTTCAGACTCCTGTAATGATAAGTATCTATCCACTGAGCCATCAATTATCCTCTGGGTCACTTTTACTCCCAAGCAACAGTATAATAGTAAAAAGATCAATATCATCATAAATAAGTTTAGCACCAGAAAAAATATTAAAATCTGTCAGCAATCATGTGTGTAATTTAATTAGGCAAGTCGGCCTCAGTACCATCCATGTGGGTTTGCTGGCTGGCATTTCTTCAGAAGGCCCATAACTAGCCTTAATTTGAAGTTGCATTTGGAAGGCTGCCTAGAGTAGAAATTATAATTATAGATCCAATGACAATGAGAATACCATGGAGTTCCAGGATACTCAGAACAAGTGAAAAATAATTTTGCCCTATGTTTGCTTGCTTGAGACTTTTGGAGAAACTTTAAACAATAAGAAAATATTTTATGTACAAAAAGAAGATTAATATTTTCTACTTTATAAAATTAAACTTTAACCAGTACCACCTGACACCAAAAAAAAAAAAAAAAAAAAAAAGAAAATTTTCAAAAGCTACCTGGTCTTTCTATTTTAAATACATTATTAAGCTATATCATTTAGGCAAATTGAAATTGGCTTCTTAAATTATGATATCAGTATTCTGAAAACATCTTCACAACCACTAATTATGCAATCTTATTTTCTTTGCTGTTTCTTAGGCTCACAGTTAGGATGTTTCCCTTTTTATATTTAGCCAAAGATTATATGTTGCAACTTAAATTGACTTTTTTTCTGGCCTTAATGATGGCCCGGTTTATAGGATCTCATCAGAAAAAGTTCAAAGCCATTCCAAAGAAATGTAGTCAACCTGTTTCTAGAGATGTGCATGAGAAAATTCATAATGATTTCCCCAAATATCATTAAGAAGTACACTTAATAGAAATTTCAATAACTGTCAACAGGGCTAAATAAGAAATTACTATAACCTAATATGAATTATTTTATCTCCCTGAAATAAAATGATCTCAAACATCGAAATTGTCCTTGACATTGAATGGTTTTGTCTTTGAGTAAATTATACTTTAAGTGGAATTTAGACTTCAGAAAGGAAAAGATCATTGAGCCAACCTTTAAAGAATGAAGTTGAGAAGGCAGAAATGTTAAATGTCATTTCCCTCCCAAAGAAACACAATGATCTGGAGTTATTGTAAATATTACATTTAAATCAATTTTTTTTGCTCCTGTCTTTAAACTACTCTTCATGTATCTTTTTCTCTTATTTCTGTTTTATTTCCCTTGTCTTCAATGTCAGTCTACCTGCTATCTCAATATGATTTATTTATTTTTTATACATATATATATATATACTTTTATTAGATTTTTCTTCATTTACATTTCAAATGATTTATAATGGTTATCTCAGTCAGGGTTTGTATTCCTGCACAAAACATCATTACCGAGAAGCAAGTTGGGGAGGAAAGGGTTTATTAAGCTTGCACTTCTATATTGCTGTTCATCACCAAAGGAAGTCAGGACAGGAACTCACACAGGGCAGGAACTTGGAGGCAGGAGCAGATTCGAAGGCCTTGGAAGGGTACTGCTTACTGGCTTGCTTCCCCTGGCTTGCTTCTTATAAAACCCAGGACTACCAGCCCAGGAATATCACCATCCACAATGGGCTGGGCCCTCCCCACCTTGACCACTCATTGAGAAAATGCCTTACAGCTGGATCTCATGGAGACATTTCCTCAAGGGAGGCTTATTTCTCTGTGATAACTCCAGCTGTGTCAAGTTGACACACAAAACAGTACAATGGTATTTAAAACAAATCAATAATTTTCTAGACTGTTGTATACTTTAGGTTTTCCAGTTTTATGGAACATCTTTTGAGTATATACCCACAAGTATAGCTGGATCTTCAGGTAGAAATATTTCCAATCTTCCTAGGAACCACCGGTTTGCAGTCCCACCCGCAATGGAGGAATTTCCTTTCCCTCCACATCCTCACCAGCATGCGCTGTCACTTGAGTTTTTGATCTTAGCCATTCTATTGGTATGAGGTGGAATCCCAGGGTTGTTTTGATTTGCATTACCCTGATGACTAAAGATGTTGAACATTTTTTTAAGTGCTTCTTAACCATTAGAGATTCCTCTGTTAAGAATCCTGTTTAGCTCTGTACCACATTTTTAAATTCAGTTATTTGGGCTTTTGGAATCTAACGTCTTGTTTACATCTTCTTGCTGGAAAAGGAAAATTAAGCTTTCATGCAAAGGAAGAAACAAAATAATAATTTTAGAACCTGCAATGTGTATTAAAGAGAGTAATGAATCTTACCACAATCAGTTTTGCATTTTGGAAACTCAAGAGTAATCATTGTCTGCTTTACTTCATTTATAGCTGATTGTTCTGTTGGATGCTTTTTGAAGATCCTATATTTCCCTTCTCCTTTTCAAAGTGTGAAAAGACATACGAGTCCTTTTGTAAAGACAATAGTAAGGGGAAAGGAGCTAAATGAGTTCAAAGTGTGAATCTGTTCTAGCTGCCCCCTGACTTTGCCTCTATTTTATTTTTTAATTTAATTTTTTTAGCTTACTCACATTACATTCTGCTCACATCTCCCCTCCTAGATGCCCCCTCCCACAATTCTTCCCCCATCCACCATCTCCCCTTCTCCAATGAGCAGGTAAGGGATCCCCTGGTCATACCTGCTCCACATCCTGGCATTTCAAGTTTCTGGGGGGCTAGACACTTCATCTCCCATTGAGGCTAGACAAGGCAGCCCAGCTCTTAGAACCTACCCCAAATACAGGCAACATCTCTTGAGATAGCCCCTGATCCAGTTGTTCAGGACTCACATGAAGGTAAAGTTGCCAAGACATCATGAATCTTGCAGGCAAATGGATGAAACTTGAAAATATCATTCTGAGTGAGATAACCCAGTCCCAAAAGAACAAGGATGGTTTGTACTCACTTATAAGTGGATGTTAGGCATGAAGTACACTTCACTAACACAAAGAAGTTAAACAAAAAAGAAGGCCCAAGCAAGGAAGATAGACTCACACTAAGAAAGAGGAATAAAATAGTCATCAGAGGTAAGTAGAGGAAGGCAACTGGGAGGGAGGGACTATGGGGAATGGAATGGGGATTGAAGATCAGGTGTGAAAGACAGGAGAGATGGCTAGATGCCTATGATAATCGGTGGAAATCTGCAACTGACAGAGGCATCTCCAGGATAAGACAGAGACCTGGCATAAAGAAGGAACCCAAGAATCAAGTGGGGTGACTTTAGCTGTGACTCCCTACATTGGGGATTCAGAACCTGAACAGACCACTTCCTATAGAGAGACAGGAACCCTAGTGGAGTGATGGAGACACCAACCCAACCACAAAACTTTCAACCCAAAATTTATCCTGACTACAAGTAATACAGGCTCAGCAGAGGGAGCAGAGACTGAGGGAATGGCCAAACAATAACTGAACCAACTTGAGACCCATCTCATGAGCGAGCACCAATCCCTAACACTATTAATGATGTTCTGTTATGTTTGCACACAGGAGCATGTTGTCCTCTGAGAGACTCCACCCAGCAGCTGAATCAGAAAGTGCAGTCACCCATGGCTAAACAGTGAATGGAACTTGGGGACTCTTTTGGAAGAATAGGAGAAAGGACTGTGGGTCCTGAAGGAGTTAGGCACTCTACAGCAAGTCTAACATTATCAACTAACCTGGACTCTTGGGACTTTGAGAATCTGAACCACCAACCAAAAAACTCACATGGGCTGGACCTAGGCCTCACTGCTCATATGTTATACTTGCTTTTAAATGTGATCGCCTACTTTGGAAAAATAATTATGTCCTCCAGTGTGGGATGACCTTCAGGGTGGGATGAGTAAGCCTCCTTCTAAGTGGAAATTTCATTACATTTACTGTCTCAATGTATTATATCTATGGAGGGTTTTTTTGGGGGGGGTTGGATTAGTTACATAGATGTACATTTTTTATTGCTATACTATTATGATTCTTTACAAATATTTCATTTGAAACGTTGCTGAAACATTTCCTACTAAAGTTGGTGTTATCTCTGTGACATCAAATGTTGATCTGCGTATTGACATATTGTGTTAGCTAACATAAAACTCAATACTTTGTTCATTCTTGTCTTATTTAATTAAATCATAGGAAATTTGGGTCTCATTGACATTAATAATTTCATGTTCCACCTTCTTATGAGAATACAGACTGAGGGAGAGTTGACTGATGTATTAGATATTTGTTTAATTGCTATGTCAAAGAACCATGACAAAAGTAATTTGAGGAAAAAGTATTTATTTCAACACATTTGTTTCAAGGTAGAACCTATACTGTTAGAATAGTCATGGACTTACCAGGAGGCAGGTAGTCTTACAACGTTCACACAAAGGAAGCATAATGTGACAAAAGCTCGTTCTCAACACACTTATCATTCAGTCTCAAATCCCAGCCTATGAGATGGTGCCATCTACAGCTAAAGTGGGACTTTACCCCAGTCAACATAATACAGATATTCCTTCACAGGCTTGTCCAAGCTAACCCAACTCATATATTCCCTTGTAAGCATGCCCAGTGGTTTGTCTCCTAAATGAGTAGCTTAGGTCAAGCTGAGGATCATTACTAAATATCAGTGCTGGCTTATGCAAGAAGATGCACCAAGAATGAGGAGAGGATCACACTCAAGAAGTACAAGAAGTACCAGTATATTTAAGTAGGTTTCTAATGCCCTTCAGCATCATTCTTTTTAAATGGTTCTTTAATAAATAGAATTACTGTTTATCAATTATTGTTTAATTCATTGGATTCAACATTACCCATTAAAATTATTTTTACGGAGTCTTCCATAACCTATGAAAGGTCTGGAATGAATATTTGGATATATCTTCTGACAACCTTTAGTTTCACAATAAGAATACAGCCACCTGAAGTCAGCCCAAGCAGGTGAAACTGACTGTCATTACAATTCTCAGGGTGATACTTTGTAAAGCCACTGGTTACAATAAGGGTCTATAAATGACTAGAAGGCATCGCTGTACCTTTCCAGAGGGAGGCATTTGCTTAATCACAGACACCTTTTGTCACAAAGAATAAAATCTAAACTTTCAGAATGCAGAGGGTAGACTTTGATCTAGTCCAAATTTAAAATTGCCATTTACAGATCTGAGGTGCTGAGCTGTAAGATTTTAGTATATCAGTTCAACTGTATGCATTATGGTTCAGCAGGCATGACCTAGATACAGGAAAATGCGGTGTCTACAGGAACAATAAAAGATAAAGTATGCCATTCTGGGTGAATTTCCCCACAGTAGTGTGTGTGTATGCATGAGTGAGTGAGTGTGTGTGTGTGTGTGTGTGTGTTATTGATAACTGAAATCTATGATAATTTTTAACTAAACAACTATTTCAGAGAATTGAAGTTAATAATTAAAAGCCTGTGATCTTTAACATACATACATGTAATTTAAAAATAAAATAAATTTGAATAGAAAAAGTTCAGATATGATTTACGAATAATTGAGTTTGAAAGGACACTAGGTAATTCTTGCTGCACCTGTGTAGGTCTGTGTCAAAGAGCTTTAATAGGAATAATGCTAGCATGCCATTCATGTTTCATGGGAAAGTTTGCATATGTTTGTGTCTTTTTAATACCTAATACCTTATTCTAAATTGTTAGTACAGAAATATTCATTTGTTAAATAAAGCAGTTTCTCTGCTTTTTAATGAGTTCAAGGAAGAATAATAAAATCAACCAGCCAGACCTCCCAGAGCTCCCAGGGACTAAACCACCAACCAAAGAATACACATAGAGGAACCAAAGGCTTCTGCTGTATATGTAGCAGAGGATTGCTTTATCTGCCATCAATAGGAGGAGAGTCCCTTGCTCCTGTGACGTTCAATGCCCCAGTGTAGGGAAATGCCAGGGTGGTGAGGTGAGAGAGGGCAGGTGGGTGGGGTAGCACCCTCATAGAAGCAGAGGAAGAAGGAATAGAACAGGGGATTTATGGAGGGGAAACCAGGAAAGGGGATAAAATTTGAAATGTAAATAAATAAAATATCCAATAAATAAATAAATGCATAAATAAATGCTACTTTTGTCTATTATTCAAAGATAAAATAACTCATAGAAACTGCTGCCAGGCAGTGGTGGCACACACCTTTAATCCCAGCACTTGGGAGGCAGAGACAGGCAGATTTCTGAGTTTGAGGTCAGCCTGGTCTACAAAGTGAGTTCTGGACAGCCAGGACTATACAGAGAAACCGTGTCTCGAAAAACCGAAAAAAAGAAAAAGAAGAAGAAAAGAAAAGAAAAAGAAACTGTTATTCCCCTTAATTTATGTATATACACTATTGAAATAATTTGAGAATCACTAATTAAAAATGAATTATTTATTGTTTATGCACAATATAGTAACATGAAGTTAAAGTTCTATATATGATAACCACATACATTTAAAAACTTTTTAGTGGGTTTATGCCAACTTAAATATTACGTTATCTTCCTGTAGTTGATTATTTATTATATCCAATTAAAAAACTAACTTTCAAACATGATGGAAATATACTCAAAGAGTAGATATACATAAATCTGAATATACAAAATTTACAATATATATGAAACACAAAAGTAAAATAAAGTTACATTCCCAAACCAGTTCCAAGTGGATACAACTTAAGTTTTTCTTTAACTGCCCTTATAGTGAGAGAGCATGGAAATAATTTCATAGTGATAATTTTCCCTCTAATACTCTCAGAAGTCTATACTGTCAAATACTCTTCTAAGCACCTACAGGCTTGAAACAATTGAAAGAAATAATCCCAGTGGCTCAGATACAGCCAGGCTGGTGATATCCACGGGCAGGTATCTCTAGCTGAGTGCATGCTTGAGGAGTCGAAAGGTAGCTTGGGAATAAACTGTAGTCAACAAGAAGCCTGTAATATACTGTCAGAATGTTGGAGAACCAGGAAGCTTGGTGATATAACAGAGTTGGGGGCATCCTTGCTAATGTCTCTCTGAATGGTTTAAATCCTAGAGCCCAAAAGTTGAAGACTATTGGATACAGCAAAGTGTTCCCTTGTCTACCCTTTTGTTCTATTTAGATACCACAGGAGATTGGTGATAGTTGATCTTTACAGAAGTTCCTGACTCAGTTGCACATCAGTTCCATACCAGTCCCGCAGATGCACCTCGGGACATTTTACTAGCCATTTGCGCATTCTTTAGCCCAGTCAGCAAGGTACACAAAACTGCTCAGCACACACGCTATCTCAGAACTACACAGACAATGTGTGCAATCCTCTCTCCTTCTGTCTTGTGGAATCCTCATTCTTAATAAGCATAGCTCCTGCTCATATGAAATTGCCTTGAAGAGAGCGTTGAAGGCTTTGGAGCTTCAAATGTGTATCTCTGTACCAACACTATTGCTTTCATTGGCTATTTTTATCTATGTCTTTGCTATTATTTTTGCATGTTTGACAAAATAAAAAGATAGAAGAGACCAGCAACATAACTCAGGAGGTTAAAGGCACTTGCTGCCAAGTCTGATGACCCGAGTTATATCCCCTAGACCAGAGGTTCTCAGCCTGTGGACTGTGACCCTTTTAGAGGTCAGACAACCTTTCCATAGGAGTCAACTATGACCCCTGGAAAACAGATATTTACATTATGCCTCACAAAAGTAGCTAGATTACAGTTACGCAGTGGCAGTGGAAATACTTTTATGATTGGGGTCACCAAAACATGAGGTACTGTATTAAAAAATACACTGGAGCTCTTGACTCTAGCTGCATATGTATCAGAAGATGGTCTAGTTGGCCATCACTGGAAAGAGAGGCCCATTGGACAGGCAAACTTTATATGCCCCAGTACAGGGGAACGCCAGGGCCAAAAAATGGGAATGGGTGGGTAGGGGAGTGGGGGGTGAGGGTGTGGGGGACTTTTGGGATAGCATTCTAAATGTAATTGAGGAAAATACGTAATAAAAAAACAGTCACAGCATTAGGAAGGCTAAGAACCACTCTGCTAGACCCACATGACACAAGAAGAGAATTTACTTCCACAAGCTGTCCTCTGAACTCAGTAAGTGTGCTGTGGCACATATGCACAAATACATGCACTCACACAAATAAATAAATACATGTAATTTAAAAATAAAATAAGTTTAGTAGAAAAAATTCAGATATGATTTAGGAATGATTGAGTTGGAATACAGGCAAGTAAATAAATACACATAATTTTAAAATAAGATATATTTTTAATAGAAAAGGTTTAAATATGATTTATAAATGATTGAGTTTGAAAGGACACTAGGTAAATCTTATAAACCAGCTAAGTTGGGATGTATAAAAACTGGCAGGCAGGGGCAGTAGAAAGCATGAACGTCTGTAAGCCAAATAAGCATGGGGTATCAAAGAGAAGACCCTTCCATATGGAAAGTCAATGCTCACTTCATCACATATGTATTATGAACCATATGGTTATAGAATTTGCTAGAAAGTAGCAGACGACGACGTGGAGGAAGCTAAGGGCTCTCACAGGCACTGCTGGTTCTCATCAAGAAGTCACTCCCCTCCTAACAAAACACCATTCCGAAACCCATTTGCATCATAATCATGAGCTTCAGGCTTCCTTATCCCAAGGCACAGGAGGAAAGAAATACCAGGTGAAGTCCTTTGTAAGGAAATCCAGGTGGCACAAAGCTTTTTCCCAGACTGGCACAGACATGGGTATGTCATGCAACCTGCCCCAGGCTAGTCTAAGTCTAGCCTTGTTGTTGTTGGTCCCCCCCCCCCATCTTTCTGGCTTGTTTTAATATTTTTTTTTGTGGATTTTTAGTTGGATATTTTATTTATTTACATTTCAAGTGTTATCCCCTTTCCCGGTTTCCCCTCCAGAAACCCCCTATCCCATCCTCCCTCTCCCTGCTTCTTTGAGGGTGCTACCCAACCCACCCACTCCCGCCTCCCCACCCTGGCATTACCCTACACTGGGGCATTGCATCTTCACAGGACCAAGGGTCTCTCCTTCCATTGATTCCAGATAAGGCCATCCTCTGCTACATACGCAGATGGAGTCATGGGTCCCTCCATGTGTACTCTTTGGTTGGTACTTTAGTCCCTGGGAGCTCTTTGTTGTGGGGTGGGTGGGTCTGGTTAGTTGATATTGTTGTTCTTCCTATGGGGTTAAAAACCTTTTCAGTTATTTCAGTTATTTCTTGAACACCTCCATTGGGGACCCCTGGCTCAGTTCAATGGTTGGCTGCAAGCATCCTCCTATGCATATGTCAGGCTCTGGTAGAGCCTGTCAGGAAACAGCTATATCAGGCTCCTGTCAGCAAGCACTTTTTGGTCTTGTTCTATGATACCTTGTATACCTATATGGGTTATTCATTTCCCATTCACTGGGATAACCACAAACAGTATCACCATATAATCATTACCATCTGTTGAGTATGCCAAAGGTAAACCCCATAGGGTGGGAAGTTTGGAGCAAACTTCATTTCTGGGTAAGTTATTTCAATTTGAATTAATTATTCCATTTTTTTTTTTAGTAGACTCAATAACTCCTTGGTAACAATGGGTAGAATAGGTAAGAAGTATTCATTACACACATTGGGGGGGGGATAGAGAAGAGGACATATAAAATAAAAGCTACTGCTAAACATCTCCTGTCCTCTCTATACCCTGTTCGCAAGGGAAAACATGCCTTAGTATTCTTCTGCCAGGTGGATATGGTCGGATCACAATGGATTCATCACGATGAGAGCTTGGCTATGGCAGGATCTATGTTTAGATTGCGTGCTCATGCTCATTGACAAACCAGCTGAACACAGGGGTATGCAGGGTGATCTGAGTCTCAGACTAAGCAGTCTCTAAATGCACAAAAAGGATTTATAGCTAACCATCTGTTTAACCATTCCAGTAGAGACCCAGCACATCAGCGTTCCACTGGTCCCCTGACCTGACATTGGTTGTCTCATACAGATTCACTGGCTTTGTGAACAGGACCTCTTCATACTCTCTCCCAAGACTAACACGATCCACGCTTCAGTTCTTTTTCCTCCATGTTCTTTCAATTTGCTTACATTTTTAAAAAATTTTCAAATAAGTATGATGCCTTTAACCTACTTTACACAAACTGTTGCCCCTGCCACTAACACCTCAGCTGAATTATTGATTCCTAATTGCACTCAGTGTCACCTGGTTTTGTCTTCAGCTTACTCTTGTGTGATATAAATTATCCTGGTAAGTTGTCATGTGCTGTTTGTAGTTGTAGGAATTAGACTCTGGGTGTTAAAACAGTTCCTTTATTCCAGACTCCAGCATGTTTATCTCAGTTGTACTCTAAGATTCCATATCATAGGGCAGGCTGGATGTTGGCTTTGAAACACAGATAGGAGAATAGTAAACAGCTAAACGTTGTGTTCTGAAGAATAGCTTGAATCATTCTAAGTGATGTGACTATCACCAATCCTGAAGTAGAAAAATGTCTGTGGTAAGAATGAGAAGCTGGCAAACTGTCCTGCTCTTGACAGAAATATTTCATTTGCGAAGTCCAGCCAGAATGTGTCTACTGGGCTTCCTCAGTCATGCCTGCTGGATCCTGTAAGCTGATTGGATATTGCTTTGAAATCTGTCTGCCGCTTGTTTTTTGTTCTTTCATTTGCTATATACTTAATAGTCTTGCTTATGTAAAAACTACCTCAATACTACGATGAATCATCCTGTGTACAACGCATCTCAGTTACCCTAGAACAGTGGTTCTCAACCAATGGGTGGCAATTTCTTTGGTGGTCAAATGACCCTTTCACAGGGGTGGCATATCAGATATCCTGCATATCAGATATTTATATTATGATTCATAACAGTAGCAAAATTACAGTCTTGCAACGAAATAATTGTATGGTTGGGGGTCACCACTAGATGAGGAATTGTATTAAAGAGCCGCAGCAATAGGAAGGCTAAGACCCACTGGTCTAAAATATCCAATCTGAGAAGATCAGGATTTTGTCAATTTGTTCTCTATTTCCTCAATGCCCAGAAGAGTTGTTGGGCAAGAGTTAACATTCAAGAAATATTATGAATAAACACATACCTTATTATCTACAGACAAACTATGTGAAACAAAGCTCTAAATGTGTCCAGTGTGTTTTTTAAACCTCTGACCCTGAATGTCATTTAGTCTTGTCTTTGTCGAGTGTGCCTATGTTTGGGGAGAGCAGCATGATCTTCAGTTCATTAGGTCCATGGTAAGGATCGGGAACGTTAACATTTTCTTTGCCTTTTACAATCTGAACTGTCTCTAGCACATTCAAGATTTAAGAGCCAGAAAGGAGGGTTAAAGCGACAGGTCAGCAGCTAAGAGCTCTTACTGCTTTTGACAGAGGAGCCAAGTTTGTTTCCTAGCACCCAGAATGGGCAGCTCACAACTTGTACTCCAGCTTTAGGGGAATTAAGTAACACCCTCTTCTGACCTCTACAGAAACCTTCACTCCAGTGTGCTTGCGCGCGCGCGCACACACACACACACACACACACACACACACAGAGAGAGAGAGAGAGAGAGAGAGAAGGTTTTTAAATAAACCTTCAAAGTCAAAACAAAGATGTCTGACATTCTCAAAGTGTTTTACTCGGCTCCAGCACTGTCCTGATACCTGTACCTCTTGAGCTTGCTTTGTAGTGAACACTATACCTCAGGGAATACTTGTGGTTCCTTAAGAGGATAAACCAGTTGTTGCTAAGGATCTCACTTCATGGGCCATGTAACATAGAAAAGTCTCCTGATGACTATAAACCTCTATCTTCTCATGGAATTTTTATCAGTCGTTTGTATCATTCTTCTAGGAAGCTTACTTGGAGTATCCTTTTAAACTTCTTGATTCAGCCTTCATAACAACTGCTAAGGACTAGCTTCATGGAAGCCAACAACAAACAAGTAGATAGATAGATAGATAGATAGATAGATAGAAAATAGATAGATAAAACAAAACTAAATCTATTAGAGTACTCACTGTAAAATGCTATGCAAATGCTGTATCTAGGAAAAAAACATTAAATGTCACTGATTCTGAAAATCCCTGCAATGCCCCCTCTGTCTCCAAGTTCCACTGCCCTTGCGTTGGCCATGGATGCCCTCTGACTCTGAGTTGTGACAAGAATTTCCACGCACTTCTGCCCAGCACAAAGCACAGATAGGATTCAATGTTTTGTGGGAATAGTGGATATGACATTGAAATCCCCCAGTGGCCAACTCATACCATGCCTGTAAACTTGCTTTGTCATGCAAGGTGATTCTGCCTCTCTGTGACTCCTACTTTATAAGCTGCCCACTAGGGATTAAAATTCTCAGGACAATTAAGGCCATTTTAAATAAAAGAATCCATTCTTAAAAGATAGCAGTAACATCTTCTATGACCAAATCTTTCTTCTGATATGAATGCTTATGCTTGTTCATATATTAGTATATGAAATGAAATTCACAAATGGCAGGCTTGTTTATCTTTGTAAGCTTAACAATATCAAAAATGCAAACATTTTGAAGTCTACCCCTAAGGTCATCATTAAATATTATACACGTGTATATGAACCCACGTACATGAACACTGGAATACACAGAGAGCAAATGCCCACTGATTCCTCACTGTGCCTTCGATAATTGCTTTAGCAATTTGATACACTACTAATTTTCCTAGACTAATGTACTTATTTGCATACATGTATAAAATACATACCTGGTTTTGATACTAACAAAACTATGTGAAAAATATTGCTCTGGAAGATTTTTCCCATTAACACCAATTTGTTACCAATATTCTTTCTGTACAGTTCAGTCATCTCACTGTGGCTATAGGATTTTCCTTTCCATGAAAGCAGTTGGAGTCAATTAAGCCTCATAGGAAATGCCATCCCACTCTCCAGGACAGCCTATCTAGTGTGTGGTAGTATATTTTCTGTGATGATTAGTCTCTTTCAAAATGATTTGGTGACATTATGTTTTTCACATGAACTTTCAACAATGTTGAAAGCTAAGAAGAATCAATCCCCAATTATCCCACTTAAATGTGTAAAAACTACCGGAGGATCCAGCAATACCTCTCCTGGGCATATATCCAGAAGATGTCCCAACTGGTAAGAAGGACACATGCTCCACTATGTTCGTAGCAGCCTTATTTATAATAGCCAGAAGCTGGAAAGAACCCAGATGCCCCTCAACAGAGGAATGGATACAGAAAATGTGGTACATCTACACAATGGAGTACTACTCAGCTATTAAAAAGAATGAATTTATGAAATTCCTAGCCAAATGGATGGACCTGGAGGGCATCATCCTGAGTGAGGTAACACATTCACAAAGGAACTCACACAATATGTACTCACTGATAAGTGGATATTAGCCCAAAACCTAGGATACCCAAGATATAAGATACAATTTCCTAAACACATGAAACTCAAGAAAAATGAAGACTGAAGTGTGGACACTATGCCCCTCCTTAGAAGTGGGAACAAAACACCCATGGAAGGAGTTACAGAGACAAAGTCTGGAGCTGAGATGAAAGGATGGTCCATGTAGAGACTTCCATATCCAGGGATCCACCCCATAATCAGCATCCAAACGCTGACACCATTGCATACACTAGCAAGATTTTATCGAAAGGACCCAGATATAGCTGTCTCTTGTGAGACTATGCCGGGGCCTAGCAAACACAGAAGTGGATGCTCACAGTCAGCTAATGGATGGATCACAGGGCTCCCAATGGAGGAGCTAGAGAAAGTAGCCAAGGAGCTAAAGGGATCTGCAACCCTATAGGCGGAACAACAATATGAACTAACCAGTACCCCGGAGCTCTTGACTCTAGCTGCATATGTATCAAAAGATGGCCTAGTTCGCCATCACTGGAAAGAGAGGCCCATTGGACTTGCAAACTTTATATGCCCCAGTACAGGGGAATGCCAGGGCCAAAAAGGGGGAGTGGGTGGGTAGGGGATTGGGGGTGGGTGGGTATGGGGGACTTTTGGTATAGCATTGGAAATGTAAATGAGCTAAATACCTAATAAAAAAATGGAAAAAAAAAAAAGAACTGTAGATATTATGCCGGGTGTGGTGGTGCATGCCTTTAATCCCAGTACTCGGGAGGCAGAGGCAGGTGGATTTCTGAGTTTGAAGCCAGCCTGGTCTACAAAGTGAGTTCCAGGACAGCCAGGGCTATACAGAGAAATCCTGTCTCGAAAAACCAAAAACAAACAAACAAAAAACCAAATAATAAACCAGTAGATATTAACTTGAGGGTGAATTCCAGAGTTAAAGTGTAGCCATTTCCTACAGAATCATGGCACAGATGATTCTGCATTTGTCCTCACACACGTTACAAGTTTGATTGACATTCCATTTCCCAATATCATCATCTAATCGTTATCTTGAATGTCAGTCATGAGCAGCAACAAACAGAAGCTAACACATGTCAGGAGAAGCTTTACAAATCAGCCCGCCGACCCATTTTTAGACAAGACATCCTAAGAGCTGCCTTTCTCTTCCTACTTCTCAAATACTTTCAGTAATTAACATTTTTATAGCTTTCAAGTGGCACCATTTTTTCTCACTGTCAATATTTAATTCCATAATGCCCATAACCAACCTCATAAGAATGTATATTTTCCCCTTTAGAGCCTCAAGAAAGTGATTAAAAATTCAATGAAATATGTCATGTAAAATATGCATATTTCAAAAATGTGAAACTGTAAAATGTATACTGTATGCAAATACAAGCCATTTCCTAAATGGTCTTCTCATTTAAGAATTTTATCTATTACAGTTTCACAGAAAATCAGGAATCAATCCTAAATGGATTCTGTGGAGTAAAATTAGAAGTCCTAAATAATTTTTGGTGTTTAATAATTATTTTATTTGCTTATATTTTTTAATTAGGTATTTATTTCATTTACATTTCCAATGCTATCCCAAAAGTCCCCCACACGCTCCCCCACCCACCCACTCCCACTAGAAGTCCTAAATATTTTTTAATTCTGAATTGAGTCTTAATGAAGTTGTGAGGTGTCAACCAAGGCACTGGTAAAATTTGCTCATTGTAAATATTTCTTTCTGTTCTCTATTATTGATTTCAATAAATGTTCTTTTGGAGATACAATCTGGTCATTTGTCACCTCACTTTGTGGTATGTATTTCCCTCTGGAGCTTTGATGTTGCGTCAGGATTGCTGTTATGAGTAATTTCTCTGAAATGATTTTTACCAGGGGTAAAAGAGGTAAGAACAAGGCCTTCAGTATGATTTTCCTTCTTGTCCATCTCTCTCTAATAAAATATATAGAAAACAATATAAATATACCAGATGAGGATGGGAACGTGTCAGTAATTTAGACATTTATTCCAGACAACTTTTACCATATTTTATTTTCATAAAGAACATATCTTTTCAAAATGACAATTTGTGTCATGAGACAGCTAGCACTGGCTACTGCTTCTGCTTCTGCTAACCATCAGCACAAGAAAGAACACTGCAGAAGTTCTACATAGGAAACTTTAATCAGACACCATAGGCAGCTATAGGAAGTTGCCCAAAATCATCAGACATTTAGGGAGCATATCTATTAGTTTCAGAGGAAATAAAAAACAACTCTGCTTGTTTTCTCAAGAAGGTATTTAATGAGGAGGCTGAGTGCATATTAAGATGTTCACAGGCCTCATGGGAAAGGCAGCTATTAATTCATGAGTAAAAGGAAAGTTAAAATTTAGAAGTATAAATATATCCCATGGAGGGATAGTGGTGAGAAAATGTGTTGGCTGCCTTTTGATAATCAGAACATTCAGGAATACTGAGACTCAGGGTCACTCCTTCCCTAAAGCTCAGGCAGAAGACTTGGTAGACCTTCTGTTCTTGGCTGCAGAGTCTCTTACCTCTTATCGTCAGAAAAAAAAAAAAAGCCAACTTTAATTCTGTATCTTGGACCTTTTTATTGATGGACTTTTGCTGGGATTAAAGTTAAATATTTCAGTAAAACTCTGGAGAATTTAGTCCCTGGGCTTCAGGCTATGGAATACAAGGAGATATCATGGATGGGGATGGATCTGGATCTTATCGGAACACATCTCACTCCAATGATCATTAGTATGATTTCAAAGATCATAGGGTCTCTTTAGAGACCCAGAATACATATATTTATCTCAAATTTAGCTGACACTATTTCCCTTTGAAACTCATTTGGATATCCCAGTTTCCCAACCCTCCTGCCCCCCCCCACACACCCCTAAATTAATGCTTCTAAAGATGACAGCCTTGTCAGAATTATACTCTTAGATAATAGCTTTAACCTGCTTTCATAACTAAACTCAGGAGTTTGTCTCTCCAGTTTTACTTGCTTGTGTTATAAAAGGAGAATGAGTTATCAAAGTTGGCCAGCACTTTCCTAGTGCCAACCACATCAACACTGCTTCCTTTCCCTTGGGTCATATGTCTGTAGAAGATGATTAATGTGTTTTCAATCTGGTTAGGAAGTTTTGGGCAACCAAAGTCCTTGTCGGTTTTATCGAATCATTCATGAAATTGATTTGAATTTGTAGAGGACTCACTCCATCTTCAAAGACTAATTTAGTTATTTGAGGATGAATTTTATGCAATTTTCAAAATATATTATCTGCCTCTATTTTTTTTGTAGAAATCTTTTTTTTCTTTCCATTTTTTATTAGGTATTTAGCTCATTTACATTTCCAATGCTATACCAAAAGTCCCCCATACCCACCCACCCCCACTCCCCTACCCGCCCACACCCCCTTTTTGGCCCTGGCGTTCCCCTGTTCTGGGGCATATAAAGTTTGTGTGTCCAATGGGCCTCTCTTTCCAGTGATGGCCGACTAGGCCATCTTTTGATACATATGCACCTAGAGTCAAGAGCTCTGGGGTACTGGTTAGTTCATAATGTTGCTCCACCTATAGGGTTGCAGATCCCTTTAGCTCCTTGGGTACTTTCTCTAGCTCCTCCATTGGGAGCCCTGTGATCCATCCATTATCTGACTGTGAGCATCCACTTCTGTGTTTGCTAGGCCCCGGCATAGTCTCACAAGAGACAGCTACCTCTGGGTCCTTTCGATAAAATCTTGCTAGTGTATGCAATGGTGTCAGCATTTGGATGCTGATTATGGGGTGGATCCCTGGATAAGGCAGTCTCTACATAGTCCATCCTTTCATCTCAGCTCTAAACTTTGTCTCTGCCTCTATTTTTAATGAGCCTCAGGTTTATACAATCATGGGTAGTTTCCAGCAATGTTATTCTCAGTGACTATGGATTTCAGAAAGTTAATCATTAAATTTTCATTTTTATCATTTGATTTTTAACTTCAGAGTACTTATAAAATATCTGCCTTAAATTATACTAATATCTTAATCCAAAAATCACCACCGTGCCAAGGCAAAACTATATCTTAATATCACTTCATTCTTCTGCTTATAAAAAATTAAAAGGATAGTAAGATACAGCTATGCATCTACTAGAATGACAAATTTTAAAATCACACATTACATGTTGGCAAGGATGTGAAAAACATTGGGACTTTTTAGAGATTTAAATTGCTAGACTATTGGCAAACAGTTTGACAGTTCTTAAAATATTCAATCTATGCCCATCAGATAGCCCAGCAATTTTCTTTGTTAAATATTTACTGAAGAGGAATGAAAGCAATTACTCAATAAAGGTACATGCATAATCACAAAGCTGTGTTTGTAACAAACATAAAATAAACAACAAGTGCCAGCCAACAGATAAATGGTTAAATAAATGTGGTAAACGCTTAAGCATTCACGTTGGCAAATGGATGTGTAGGTAGTGATGCTGAGTGAGTGGAGCTAAACAAAACAAGCAAGTATTGAGAGGCTCCATTTACACATAATCCTAGAGAATATATTGTAATCTATATAAGAAGAAAAAAATACAAGGATCACTTTGGCATAAAGGAGTTAGATAGTCAAGAAAAGCATGTTGAGGTTTGGGATTTAGGAGAAATTGCAAGGGTAGATATAATATAATATAATATAATATAATATGCAAGTGCTCATGCATGAAATTCATGAAGAATAAATTAAAAGAAAAATAAGCATAGGCCTGGCTTAATTAGATTTTCTGTCTTGGGGTTTGTATTAGTTACTTTTCTGTGGTTATGATAAACCATCTTGACCTATGAAATTTATAGAAGAAAAAGTTTATGTGGGCTTATGATTCAAGGAGTATGAGTCCATCATTGTGGGCATGCTAGCAGGCTGCCAGATACGGTGGCTAGAACAAGAATCTGGAAGCTCACATCTTCAATGGCAGCGGAAAAGACAATGCAAAGAGAGCAAACTGGGAGTTAAGAAATGCCAGTGACTTACTAACTATAAAGCCAGAAGTTCTCAACCCCTCCAAACACCAACAACAACTTCGGATCAAGAGCTCAAAGGCCTGACCCTATGGGAGACATTTCTCATTCAAATTATGACACCACAATTCAGATATCAATTTTTATTTCAGCTAAGTTTCTGTAGCTGTGATCAAACATCATGACTAAAAACAATCTGGGGAGAAAAGGGTTTTAATTTCATCTTAAAACTCCATGGGTTACATTCCATCACTTAGGGATTCTAAGGCAGGAGCTCAAGCAGGCACAGAGGAAGGAACTATGAAGGAAAGTAGCTTACTGGCTTGCTACTTTCATCTACTATTCTTATATCCCACAGAACCACCTGTTCTGGAGTAGTAACACCCAGAGTGGGCTGGGCCCTCTCACATCAATCAGAAGTCAAGAAAATGCAACAAAGACAGGTTTATACACAACAAAACAATACTCTCTCCTCAACTGAAGCTCCATCCTTTCAAGTGACTCCAATTTGTACCATGTTGACAAAAACTAACCAGCATTCGGTTTCTTCTGGGGGTGAATCAAAACAGGGCTACAGTTAAATCAAAAGTAGCAGGCATATCTTCTTCCATGCTAGTTAGGTACATGGCTGATGGCAAATGATCCTGTTTTCTTTCCATGGGATTTTTACATGAAATTGCTTCTGTGTCTTGTACACAATTCAACAGAAGGAAAAAGAAAAACATCATGCCTTTTAATTAATCATTTTGTAAGTGCCAGGCCATCATGTCAGCCTTCCTGTTGCTCAGAGACCAACCCTGCTGGGAAATGGGAGTCAGTGGGGGGAACTTCACAACTCGCAGGAATTCCCTGTTTGAGTTCCTACCCTAATTGCTTCCAATGATGAACAAGGACATGAAGATGTGAATGAAATAAATCTTTTATTTACCTTTTGATCATGATGTTTCATCACAGTGATAGTAACCCGTACTAATATACCCTTTTGCCTAATAATGTGTTATAAGAAAAAATTAAATTTAATATATGAAAAGAATCAGAATTTGACCCAATCTCTTCAGAACTCTTTGACCACCAGGGTCTTTCTGAAGGTTTTAGAGATTATGTGTTGGTATAATTTGAGACAGGAAAAGGTTCACTGCAACTTTAAGATGGGAAGAAATAATAAAAAGACTCTTTGGTTTCTTATACTAAATATTAATTCAGAGTCATATAAGACATGTAAAGTAACAGTCTAAAAATGATAATTTTAACAAATCATATCACTATACTGTATATGAGTATAAATAAAATGAACTATTAGCCTCAGTTTTACTTCTTGTACATAATGTGAACAATGAAATAATCAATAAAGAAAAATACTTCTTAAAAAAGGAGGCTGAAAGCCCTTTGTCTTAGTTCCCAGCTTCCATGGTCACTTCCTGGGAACACAACTAGCCAAATTGGCCAGGGGATCAGACATGCAATCTTGACTCTATCTCTTCTCCTTCGAATCCATTCTCCCAGTCTTATGCCCAGATTTGTACCAGACCATCTCCTATGACCTCTCCTTCCTCTCTGACCCTATTTCCAGAGGTCTACAAAGATCCTAATTGAAAACCAGCTTTTTTCCCCTGCAATGGACCTTCTTCTCAACACCCCACCTCTTTCTAACCCATCCCCAGTCTTTGGTTTCAGCCTTATACCTAGAAAGGAGCTAGACCCCAATAATCAAAACTGGCAGGATCTCAGAAGCATTCTTTACCATGTAACCCACAGCCACACACTCTCCGGAGCACCAGAGAGGGCAAAAGAAACCAAAGAATCAAACACAAACCCACAAAACACAAGTCTAAATATCAACATCCATAATTACAATCATCTCAAATCCAGATGCTTAAATGCCAGTGTAAAACTACAAGCAATAACGACCAGAACCCTACAACAGCAGATCTTCAAAAATGCAATATAGCTGTCCATAAGACAAGAATTTCAAATTAGCTATTATGAATATGTTCAAGGATCTTGAACAGCTTATGAATAAAGAGATTAATGAAATATATGAAAACAAAAACAGTGGAATGATTCGAAGAAAAACATTCAAGACAAGAAAGTTGAAATAGAATCAAGAAATAAAATGCAAACACAGAGAAAACTAGAAAATTGCAAAAGAAAAATTTAATTCAAACAGGAACTTTAAAGGCAAACCTTACTAACAAAATTCAAAATATGGAAGAAATAATTTCAGGAATTGAAAACAATTTAGAAGTGGATCCTTAGGTCAAACAAAATGTTAAATATACAAAAACTCAGGCACAAAACATTGAGTAAATCTATGACACTATGAAAAGGCCAAATCTACAAATAATAGAAATAAAAGAACAAGAAGAAACCTGGGTCAAAGGCACAAAAATATTTTCAACTATGTCACAGAAATAAATTTACCTAACTCGATGAAGGATGTGCCTATCAACATACAAGAAGCATTAACAACACAAAATAGACCAAAAAAGGAATTCCCCAGACACATAATAATTAAAACATTAAACATACAGAAGATAGAAAGAAAATTAAACAAAAAAACTAACCTAACTACAAGGAAAAGGTCCAAATAATATACACAGGAAGATCTGTTAGAAAAACTCCCTGATTTTTCAAGAGACTCTAAAATTAGAAAGTCCTGGGTGGATATTCTACACACTCTAAGACCACAGATGCCAGCCAAGACTACTGTGTCCAGGAAAACTTCCAAACACAATAGATGAAAAATCAAAGGCATTCCATGATTTAAACACACACACACACACACACACACACACACACACACACACACACACAATTTAAGCAGTATCTATCTACAAATGCAGCTCCACAAAAGCTATCAGAAGGGAAAATTAAACCTGAAGTAATTACACCCAAGAAAACACAAAGAATAAATAATCTCAGAGCAGCAATTCAAAAGAGGGATTTAATAACACTTGATCAAAGCTGCTGACCTCCGTGGTTAAATTAACGAAAAGCTGGAAGAAGCTGTAGGAGGACCAGTCGTCTCAACTAACCTGGACTCCCAGATCTCTCAGACACTGGGCCACCAACCAGTGGCCCAGCATACACCAGCTGATATGAGGCCCCGACACATATGCAGCAGAGGATTGCTGAGTCTGGACTCAGAGACGATGCATCTAACCCTGAGAGATTGGAGGCCCCAGAGAGTAGGAAGGTCTAGTAGGGTGGGTGGTGGGGAGTTGGGGGCATCCTCATGGAGACAGGGGGAGGAGGTATGGGATGTGGAACAGTCAGAGGGTAGACTGGGAGGGACATATAATCTGGACTGTAAAAAACATTTAAAAAAGAAAAGAAAAACACACACACAACAAAATAAGAGGAATTAACAAACATATTGATAGATCAGTATAATTTATACAAAGAAAAGACACAGACTAAACAGATGAGATTTGAAAGCAGGATTCATCCTACTGCATCCAAGAAATACATCTTAACAAGGATAGATATCACTTCAAAGTGAAAGGATGGATGGAAAATATATATTCCAAGAAAATGCATCTAAGATGCAAGCTGGTAAAGTCACTTTAATATTTGGCAAGAGATATTTCAAACCAAAACTAATCAGAAGAGATTGAAAAGAGACAGCGAAGGATTTTAATACTCTATTCTTGCCTATAGACTGGTTGAGACAAAAGGTGACAGAAATGCTGGAGTTGACTGACATTATAAACTAAATCGATCTAAGCAATATTTATAGAATATTTGATCCAAACACAAAAGACTATAGTTTCTTCAAAGCGTCTCATGGAACTTTCTCTAAAATTGACCACATACTCAAACAAAACAATTCTCAACAGATATGTGAAATTTGGAACAACGCCCTGCATACTATCAGACCATCACAGATAAAAATTGAATATGAATACCAGCAGAAACAGAAGAAAGCTTATAAACTCATGGAAAATGAACAATTCACTATTCACTAAAAATGGGTTAAAATGTAAAAATTACAAAATTAAATATTCTCTATAACTGAATGAAAATTAATATACAATATATCCAAACTTATAGAACACAATGAAGACTGTTAAACAATGTGAGTTCATAGCATTAAATATGTACTTAAACTATTGGAAAGATCTCAGATTAGTAACTGAATAGCATATACAAAAAACACAAAACCTCTAGCTCAACAAGAAGAAATAATACACAAAAGAATAGAAATAAAGGAAAAGCTCTGGGCTAAAATCAATAAAACAGAAACAAATAATAACTACAAAAACAATACAAAGAATAGATGAAGCGAAGAATTAGTTCTCTGAGAAAAGTCAGTAAGATTGGCAAGCCCTTAGCCAAATTAAGTAAAGCTGAGAGAATATCCAAATTACTAACATTAGACACAAAAACATAACAATATAACAGTCACCAAGAATATCCAGAGAATTAAAACCTGTCCTCCACCAAATTAGAAGATCTAAAAGAAATGGATAATTTTCTTGACTCATATTAAATCAAGAATATTTAACCAAGAATCAAATCAAAAATAGACAACAAATTTAAACAAACAGTGAAATAGAAGCAGTCATTAAGAGACTCCCAATTAAAAAAAAAAAAAAAAAAGCTAAGACCAGATAGTTTGAATGCGGAGTTGAACCAGAGTTTCAAAAAGTTCATTCAAATTCTCCTCAAATTTTCCCACAAATGGGGAACAGAAGGAACATTGCTCAGTTCTTTTTATGAAACCACAGTTACGAAGACCCAAAAGAAGAAGAAAATTATAGACCTTTGTGAAAATAGATTTTAAAAAATTCATATACACTTGCAAACAGAATCCAAAAACATATAAAAAAAAAAAAGTCATCCACCATGACCAAGTAGGATTCATCATTCAACATTCAGGGATGTTTCTACATATATGTAAATCAGTATATGGAATCTACGACATAAACAGCTGAAAGAGAAAGCCCACATGATCATCTCTTTAGTTGCAGGAAAGGCCTTTGACAAAATCCAACACTCATTTATTATGAAAGCATCAGAGAAACTAAGCATAAAAGGGACATTCTTCAACAAAAGGAAGTTAACTCACAAAAAAACCATAGCAAACAGAAACCTAGAGAAGCTCAAAGCATTTTGACTAAAATCAGGAACAATAGATGGTGATTTGTTTTCTTCATGCTCATTCAACATAGTACTTGAAGTCTTAGCCATCACTAGAAGAAATTTCCTCCTACAGCAAATGGGAACAAACACTGAGCCACACTCCATGCATTGTGCAGAGAGTGAGAGACCTTGGAATGCTCACTCAAAAAAGGCTGTCTCCACAATTCCCTCCCCTCAGGGATCAGGGAAGCAATCACTAGAGGAGATAGAAATATTGTGAGAGCCAGAGGAGATGGAGACATTATGGAAATAAATCCTCTAAACACAGCAGGACCTCCACAGAAGAATCACAGAGACTGGCTGTATGCACAGGCACTGCTCAGGTCTGTAACAGATGGAGGCCAAGCCCTGACAGAAGAAGTGCACACAGACTCATCCCTAACACAGAAGTTATGTCCAATTGATGAGAATTGCAAATGAAAAATCAGTTCTCGCCAAAGGAATCCCATGGCAGTAAAATGCATGCACAGCAGTAAAAGGCCAGCACAAAATGAACTCAATGGCATCTCTGAGGTTCTTTGTCTCATAGTGTTGGAGAGGGAGTTTTTTTTTTAATCTTATAGTTGCTTAAAGTACATAGTATGGCGTCCAGTTTTGTGTGTTTAGGGCATTCTTATGTGTAGGAATATGTATCTGCATCTACATGATATCTTGTGATTGTTCTGTGGCTCTTTTTTTTTCTATTTGTTTGCTTTGTCCTATTCCAAATTGTTTGTTTTATCTTTTAATTTAATTTTAATATTATTCTTGAGATGCCTGTTTGTTTTCTAAGACTCTAAGGCCATGTGTTCTGATGGGAGGGGAGAGAGGGGAATGTCAGAGGAGTTGGGAGAGGGGAAAGTGTGATCAGAATACATTGAATGAAAAAAATCTCTTTTTAATAAAAGAAAGAACAAAGCAGACTGAAGAGAATATTAATTTAGTAAAGTGATTTAATCTTTGTATCTCTTGTTTTATATTTAAGTCATGAGCATTTTTCAAAGGTTTTCATGTTTAATGTTAATCATTAAGTTTCTAAAGGAAAACTTTTCTTTGCAATTAATTTTGTTATGACAAGCTGCTGTTTTCATAAACATTCACTTAGACGTGCTAAAACTGATGGGGAAAACAACAAATCAACCAAATGCTTCATCCAGGAAGTGGAAGTGGCCCAGAGACTCAACAGGACCTGTTGATTTTGCACAGGACAAGAGTTTGGTTCCCAGCACTCAGAAAGCTCATAATAGCCCATAATGCCAGGGTATCTGATGCTCTCTTCTGGATTTGTTGGCAACTGTACTCATACCATAAACACATACCATCAAAAGGTAGACTGGCCTATACATAACTTAAAATAAATCCCCAAACTCCATCCATCACCATTTGCCGAATGTCAGTAAAAAGACTGAACTTCCTGCTGGGGAGGATGTGGAGCAAGGTGAACACTCCTCCATTGCTGGTAAAAGTGAAAATTTGTACAACCACTGTGGAAAATGGCAGTTACTCACAAATTTGGGAATCAGTCAACCTCAAGACCCAGCTACACCACTTTTTGGCATATATCAAAAAAAAAAAAAAAAAGAAAAAAGAAAAAGAAAATGCTTTATTCTAACACAAGGACATTTGCTCAACTATATTCATAATAGCCAGATACTGAAAACAACCTAGATGTCCCTCCACCAAAGAATGAGTAAATAAAATATGGTATATTTGCACAATAGAGTATAACTCAGCTGTTTAAAAAAAGATCACATCATAAAATCTGCAGACATATGGATGGAACTAGAAACAACCATCCTGAGTGAAGTAACCCAGACTCACAAAGACAAATATTTTAGGCAATCACTTATAAGTGGACATTAGCTGTTAAGTAAAGGATTATCAGAAAAAAATCAATCCATAGACTCAGAGAAGCCAAGTAACAAAGAGGGTTCAAGTAAGGGAGAGGGAGAAGATGTGGAAATAAGATAGATTTAGTATATAGACTGGGATGGGTGGGGATAGGAATTAGGAATCTCAGAAGGGACAGGAAAAGATGGAGGAAGAGGGTACTAAGAGAGCTGACTGAGAATTGGGTGCATTTGGAGGTCGATATAGAAACCTGGTGCAGTGGGAACTCCCTGGAATCTACAAGGGTGACCCTAGCAAAGACTCCTAGTACTGGAGGATAGGAAGCCTGAACTGGCCATCTTTTATATCTAGGCAAGTTTTCCAATGGAGGAACTGGGAAACCAACCCAGCCACAGAACCTTCAACACACAATTTGTCCTGCCTGAAAGATATGCTGAGGTAAAGGTGGTACAGAACTGGTGGCCAATGGCCAATCACAATTTGTCCTGCCTGAAAGATATGCTGAGGTAAAGGTGGTACAGAACTGGTGGCCAATGGCCAATCAATGACTGATCCAACTTGATACGCATGCCATGGGAGGAGGCCCAAGCCTAACAATGTCTGGCTAGCCAGAATCCAGAGGCTGGATAGCCAGAAACCTGGGATAGGACCAAACAGAACTGGCAAAAGAAAAAAAAAGTTAGTGAAATGATTCCTAATGATATTCTGCTATACCTATAGATGAGTGAGTAATCCAATTGTCATCAGAGAGGAAGCTGATGAGAACAGATGCAAAGACTCACAGCCAAACATTAACAGAGCTCAGAGAACCCCATGGAAGAAGGATTGGGGGAGCCAGAGGGGTCAAGGATACTACAAGAACCCCAGCCACTGAATCAAGGACTTAGGTCTCCTAGGGGCTCCCAGAGGCCGAAGTAATCACAGTTTTAGTGCCTTCATGGCTTTGAGGTGGGTCCTCTAAATATGTTATGGTTGTATAGCTTGATGTTCTTGTAGGACACTTAACAGCGGGAGTGAGAGCTTCACTAACTCTTTCAGCTGCTCTTGGAACTCTTTCCCTCCTACTGGGTTGTTTGGTCCAAACTTGGTAAGATGGTTTATGCCTAGTCTTACCGTAACTTGTGAAGCCATGTTTGGTTGATATCCCTGAGAGGCCTGCTATTTTCTGAAGGAAAAAGGAGGAAATGAGGACGTGGGGGAGAGGAGCGGTAAAGGATAGAATGTGATGAGTGGATAGAGAGAAAACTGTGGTCCAGGTGTAATGTAACGTATGAGAAGAGAAGAATTAACTAATTAACTAGTTAATTAAAACAGCTAAGTAAACCATTCCCTCAACTACAACCCCTTGTATGCAGAAGATAAGTAAATAGACTGAACTGCATCCTGGGAAGCTTAGCTCTGTGTCGCGAGCTCTGATTTCCTCAGGGGGGTGGGTGGGCTGTCGACAAAGTCAAAGAAGATACTAATCAAGTTCTATAGCAAGCCGAGTTCCACCATAACCAACTATACATATGCAACTTTCTTGAATATTTCATATCTCATTTTTTCGGGCTTAAAAGGGATTAGTCTTTGGTAATAAATGGGGTTACCTGAACTAGTCAATCTTGTTAACTTGGATTTTAAATTATAACAAAATTAAAATCAAAGTGACAGGACAAATCCTTAAAAAGAGTGTTAGAGAGAGTTTATCAATATGGGGATTCTTCCTCTTTTACAATGAAGGGACTTCTGGCAGCCCAGATGCTAATGTTCCTTAATGGGCACTAACTAACTGTTCTAAAAGTAACGCTGTTCTATTACACTGTCTATGGAAATAAATAATTTCTTTTCAGATGATGTGCCATTCCTTTATTTTGGTTGGGTAATGCGAGAGAAGGCCACTCCCTCCAAATTTCATGGGATAGTCTTTGAACTAAGAGTTTTTTTCTTACTGAAATGGAGAAATAGATTTTGGATATATAACATTATCCAGCAGCTCTTTCTAAATACTAATGAGCATATTAAATAATTCTTATGATTTAGTTTTTCATGTGGTACCAGTTGTCTTTTAGCTTGGCATGACTTAAATGTGAAGGTTGCTAGAATTAAAATATTATGCACAACTGTTTATTATGTCATGGCATGATAGTTTCTTACTATAGCTAAAGCTATAAGAAATGTAAGGAAAAGCACTTTGCTATATAACTTCTCTTATCCAAGAGATAATTCACAGGGCAGTGTTCTCAACCAGTGTTGATTAAAGCCATACAAGTACTGCTTTTTTTGTTAACTGTAACTGCAGAAGCACACAAAGGACTAAACGCCTCCAAGAAGAGTCTACAGGAAGAAGCTCTATACAGACTGCTGTCCACATTGCTATAGAGAAAGGGAAGAGTCTGGGAGAGCAAAGTCTATGCTTTCATAGGACCAAGAATAGGAAGGGCTCACTTTTGAGTTATGACACTGTCCCTTTTAGTCACTTTTCAATAAAGTGTTTTGTGGATGGTGCTTAAAGTACGACTGAACAGCAATCTGACGCAAAGCAAAGAAATGAAGGGGAAAATGCATACCCAGAGAACCATGAAAGATTGACATATTGTGAAAGTGTCAATCAAACCAAGTTATACTGTGAGATGTATCATTCCTCAAACAGAATGTAAACTCATTTACGAAGATTTTGTCAGGTTGTTTAAACTAGGCAAGGTAAGCATGGAGCATCTAGATCTCTGCTTCCAGGTATATGGCAAGAATGCATAAAATTGAAACTTAGGATTTCCTTTGGTTCATGGTGAACAGAATAAAATAAAATACCATTAAATTACGTTAGAGGCAATTTAGGTTAGACACAAAATCTTTTGTGGTCTCAAAATAGCAACAGAGCATACACCCTCCAGCGGAAAACTCAAAACTCTGGCTTTGATGATAAACAAGATGAAGGAGGAGGAATAGAAAACTACAAACAAAACAGAAGAGAAAGAGGAGAATGAGGAGATGAAGGTAGAGGGGGAGGAGAAGAGGGAGGAGGAAAAAGAGGGGGAAGAAGAGGAGGATGAGGAAGAGAAGGAAGAAGAGAGGGAGGAGGAGGAGGAAGAGGATGTAGTCCCAGTTCTGAGCTAAGACAGTTGTATTTTCTTACTGTCATTCATATCAAATTTAATCTTGTTTTTTACAGTCCAGTCTTTATCGCCCTCTCGTACCTCCTCCCACTGTTCCTCATCTCTGTTCCTCCTCCTCTCATCTCCAAGAGGATGTCCCACTCCCCATGACCACACCATACCCCCCAGACCTCCCCATTCTCTGGGGTCTCAAGTCTCTTGAGGGTTATGTGCATCTATCTTTCATAGAGGTTAGACCAGGCAGTCCTCTGCTGTGTATGTCATCTTTAGTTTCAAGAGGCCTGTCTACTCCTTCCTCTGCTTTTTGCCTTCGCACTCCTGTTCCTTGGGGTGACTTCTTTCTGAGGATCTTTTAGAAATGCTGTGCTGTTTTGCTTCTGCCAAAAACTTGTCCAAACCAAAAGTATCTTGCTCAAAGTGAACTGTTACTTCTCAGCCTCTCTGTCTATGGTCTGAACCAGAAAATGCCTTCTCAGGAACGAATCTGTTGGTCTTTATCCTGATTCTGAGGTCATCACGGCACATGTCCTTGTCCAGATTTTTACTGAGCCTGTAGATACTCTGAGCCACATCTTTCCCACCTCTCCAAGCCTGATCATAAACATTGCAAATTTCATCTTCTCCACCTGCAAACCCACTGTCCATACCTTGGATTGGTTGAAGAGCCTTTGGTCATACTGGACTTCATTAGAAGATGGAACATCGGACCAGCAAGAGCAACGACTTCACTGATTATCTCAATTTCATTTCTCTGTGGTTTTGACCTCTTCTCAGGAGCTGTCCTGTAAAGGTTCTGGTACTGTGACCTTGCTCTCCTGTACTGCCATCCATGATTTTTGTATATATGTATGTGTGTGTGTGTGTGTGTGTGTGTGTGTGTGTGTGTGTACATATATACAAAAAAATGATGGTTTTGTTTTTAAATATTCTAATTAAACTTGTAAGATATTTGGATAATAAAACTTAGAACAAGATAAAACATACACAGTGTGAAGCCAGTCCTAGGTACAGGGCTCCCTTCAGTTCCTAGAAGGCTAAGGCTACGTCTCCATTTCTTTGTCTCCAGCTTTGACGACACATTTCATAGAAAAGAGCTGAAGCTTTAGGAATTGTAATGGCTAATCTTGGCTATCAACTTGACTTCATATGGAATTAACTAAAACCCAAAGGGCTGTCTATACCTGTGAAGGATTTCTTTTCCTTAATTAAGTCTTTTGAGTTGGGGAGATCCACCTTTAATCTGGGCCACATGTTCTTCTGGCAGCCTATACAAGGATATAGAAGAAGGAAGCTCAGGCTCTTTACCTAGGCCTTCTTGCCTTCACTCTTACTGACAAGTTTATCCCTTCACTGGTATTAGAGCCTACTTTTCCAGGATTCCGGTGTATACTGAAGACCAGCTGAGACATCCAGCCCTGTGGGCCAAACAACTACCAGATTCTTGGACTCTTCCTTGGTAGACAAGCACTGTTAAACTAGCAGGACTACAGCCTGTGAACTATTATAATAAATGGTGTGTGTGTGTGTGTGTGTGTGTGTGTGTGTGTGTGTGTGTGTGAGGGTTGGGTGACTATGCCAAAGGAATCAGTAGAGTGGAGTCCACAGAAGATGCAGGTCTGCTGAGAACTCTCATTTGGGACACTTGTACAATAGGGAAACACAATGGAGGACCATGGGCACACGGAACACTCAATGAGAAACTCGGCTACTGTCATTTCAGCCTTCTCTTCTCCTCAGAGTTTTCATCATTTTCAGCATAGTCTACTTGAACAATGATGTGATGAAGCTTAGAGGACTATATTGGTAACAGTTGGTGCTTAAATAAGACACCAAAATAATTCAGGCTATTGCTGTTGCCCTTACCTATCTCCCAGAAACTCAAGGTCAATTCCAATTGCTGAAAACATCAGATAGTTTGGGCACAGGACTCAGAAGAATCAAACTGAATCTGACCCCAAACCTCTTCCCTGAGCACTAAGTTCCCTAATACCAGAAGGCACTAGGCAAGGTGCCAGAGGAGAAAATAACTCAATAACCTACCAGCCTGACACAGGAAAGCTAGTCAACAATCTGTGGCTAGTGAGGTCATCAACCTCAAAGGAAGACCTACTATCGCTAGCTTCTTAAGCCAGCATAAGTCCTAATGACATTCTAAATGTTATCCTTATACCCACAGGCTATAAGGGGGGAATTCTCATCCCTTATCAAAGGAGCTTCTTCTTCACAGCAAATGGAGACAATTACATAAAGTCACAACTAGTCAAAATGCACAGAACTGGCTCTGTGGTGCCCAGCCCCTGTTGAGAGATCTACAACATAGTCTTTACACTTAAGGCTCAGAGGACATCACAGAAGAAAGGGCAAAATGTTTGTAAGAATCAGATGGCCAGGAAGTCTGCAGCATGATGGAGTCTACTACATAGGTCAGGAAAACTAGATTCACAAAAATCTCAACAATATGTCTACTTAAACAAGACCGAAACAATGACAGCACCAACTGGCATTCCAGGGTAGATGGGAAAATTCACACAGGGCCCCAGCACCACATGAAAATCAATAGGCAGATAATGGCTTTAGAGACAGGGAGAATTCATTTTCCCTAGAGATAAACATTATAATTTGCATGCCTGTGTGTTTGTGTGTGACAGAGAGGGACACAAAGACCACTATGACCATGATCTACAGGAAGAGCCATGGTAAGCATGGAAGGACAATGAAAGCAGGAGTCACCAGAGCAATGAAGGGTCCCGGAACTGCATTTTTCAAAAGGAAGAACAGACTGGAGGGTAGTCAGTGGTCCAGCAGAGCTGAGAAACCCAAAATACAATCTGTGCAGAAAATGACAAGCACTGTTAAACTAGCAGGACTACAGCAAGTTTATTCCATGGACCCAGGACAAGTACATGGCTGCAGTGGTTTAAAATGGTGCAAAGGTGGCTGATTCTGTACATCAAAGAGACAGGGCATCTTTGTACCTAAGCAACCAAAGTGCTGGACATGTTTACCACCATGAGATTCACAGGATATCTATTGTCTGTAGAAATCATACAACAAAGGTCTTGTGCCAGAATGAGGCAAAGAGATAGGAGATGACTTTGGCTCTCATGCAAATAAATGAGACCCCCCCCCCCCTTTCCCCTCTCTGTCTCCTCTCTTCCCCTTCCTCTGTCCTGTCAAATCTTATGATATAGTTTCTTTTCTTGAGAGAAACTTCAGAACGTTTCACAACTTTTGGTATATTTCCCTTCTGTTCACTTCTGTTCCTCATTTAAGCAAGCTCTTTGAAACTCAGAGCTTGGCATTATTCTTGTCTTGCTGAAAAGAATCTTCCCTCCCACAATTGTTCTTCCCTTAGAAGTGCTGATTGTGATTTCTCCAAAAGACGTTTTATTAAATGTGTCTTTTCATAGCTTTTTACAGATCCAAAAACAAAAATAACATGATTTGATATAATAATTTCAGAAGAAAGGCATTTAGAAAGTTTGACTCATGGGAAGGTTGAAGGCCAGTTTTAACTTTATTGGGCATTTACTAGGCATATTTCACTTGGTGATCCTTGATCAGGGAAAATTAAGGTTTGTCCTGAATCTCTTTGTCTGCAAATCATTAATCCACTTCATCTTTTAATCATTTTTTTAGTTCACATTGCAGATGGGATTAAATCAATGTGCTTTAAACAGTAAAACTTTGTCTTCAACAACAAAACCTCAGACAGTCTCCTGAAAAACTCTGCTTACTGTGAGACTTGTCTGCAGGCATGACAGCCAAAGGTCCACTAGCCAACCAACATTTGACTCCTTCCAAAGGACCCTTTTAAATTTCCACATAAAATATAGTTCTTTAAATCGTATGTGGGCACAGTCATCTATAATCTGGCACTCAGTAAGAGCAAATATAAGCTGATAGTACTGCATTTTAATTATAAGCAATGGGCCATCATCTGCCATCAAAATATGTGGATAAATATTAAATAATGAATAGATATTTAGAATATTCACTTCTTTTTTTAGAATTAATTTTTATTAGGTATTTTCCTCATTTACATTTCCAATGCTATCCAAAAAGTCCCCAATACACCCCCCCCCACTCCCCTACCCACCCACTCCCACTTTTTGGCCCTGGCGTTCCCCTGTACTGGGGCATATAAAGTTTGCAAGTCCAGTGGGCCTCTCTTTCCAGTGATGGCCGACTAGGCCATCTTTTGATACATATGCAGCTAGAGTCAAGAGCTCCAGGGTACTGGTTAGTTCATAATGTTGTTCCACCTATAGGGTTGCAGATCCCTTTAGCTCCTTGGGTACTTTCTCTAGCTCCTCCATTGGGGGCCCTGTGATCCATCCAATAGCTGACTGTGAAAATCCACTTCTGTGTTTGCTAGGCCCCGGCATTGTCTCACAAGAGACAGCTATATCTGGGTCCTTTCAGCAAAATCTTGCTAGTGTATGCAATGGTGTCAGCATTTGGAAGCTGATTATGGGATGGATCCCTGGATATGGCAGTCTTTAGATGGTCCATCCTTTTGGCACAGCTCCAAACTTTATCTCTGTAACTCTTTCCAAGGGTGTTTTCATCCCAATTCTAAGAAGGGGCACAGTGTCCACACTTTGTTCCTCGTTCTTCTTGAGTTTCATGCTTTTAACAAGTTGTATCTTATATCCTGGGTACCTTAAGTTTTTGGGCTAATATCCACTTATCAGTGAGTACATATTGTGTGAGTTCCATTGTGATTGTGTTACCTCACTCAGGATGATGCCCTCCAGGTCCATCCATTTGCCTAGGAATTTCATAAATTCATTCTTTTTAATAGCTGAGTAGTACTCCATTGTGTAAATGTACCACATTTTCTGTATCCATTCCTCTGTTGAGGGGCATCTGGGTTCTTTCCAGCTTCTGGCTATTATAAATAAGGCTGCTATGAACATAGTGGAGCATGTGTCCTTCTTACCGGTTGGGACATCTTCTGGATATATGCCCAGGAGAGGTATTGCTGGATCCTCTGGTAGTACTATGTCCAATTTTCTTAGGAACCGCCAGACTGATTTCCAGAGTGGTTGTACAAGCCTGCAATCCCACCAATAATGGAGGAGTGTTCCTCTTTCTCCACATCCTCGCCAGCATCTGCTGTCACCTTAATTTTTGATCTTAGCCATTCTGACTGGTGTGAGATGGAATCTCAGGATTGTTTTGATTTGCATTTCCCTGATGATTAAGGATGTTGAACATTTTTTCAGGTGCTTCTCTGCCATTCGGTATTCCTCAGGTGAGAATTCTTTGCTCAGTTCTGAGCCCCATTTTTTAATGGGGTTATTTGATTTTCTGGGGTCCACCTTCTTGAGTTCTTTATATATTGGATATTAGTCCCCTATCTGATGTAGGATAGGTAAAGATCCTTTCCCAATCTGTTGGTGGTGTTTTTGTCTTATTGATGGTGTCTTTTGCCTTGCAGAAGCTTTGCAATTTTCTGAGGTCCCATTTATCGATTCTTGATCTTACAGCACAAGCCATTGCTGTTCTATTCAGGAATATTCCCCCTGTACCCATATCCTCGAGGCTTTTCCCTACTTTCTCCTCTATAATTTTCTTTTTTTTTCCATTTTTTATTAGGTATTTAGCTCATTTACATTTCCAATGCTATACCAAAAGTCCCTCATACCCACCCACCCCCACTCCCCTACCTGCCCATTCACTTCTATTTAAAAATTTCTTGTAACACACACACATACCCAGAATGGGGATGGAGCAGAGGCCTACAGATGAAACAGGGGCTGCTTCTACCTGTACGGCTCACTCCTTTTAGATTTTAATACTCAAGCACAGATAGGCAAACAAGGAGTACAATGTTATTTCAACAGTCTGTTCCCATTGTCATTTCTCCTCTAGATTCTCATACAAAGACAAAAATAAAACGATAAAATGGGAAAGAAGAGGTGCCTCCTGGAAGTCAGCTCAACTATTCTTCATTGGATGCAAAATCTTATCCTTGACAAAAGATGCCAACTGGACCCCTTCTCAGGCTCTTTCTCTGGTTTCTGGACCTCAGAAAGTCCTGCAGTATCATATGTTACAGAGAAAAAGTTTAGGGGCACATCTCACCTCCCTAGATGGCGTTCAAGTGCCTCTAATCCATTACTCTGCTCACAGCAGCATCACCTCAATACTGTGCTCAGCATCTCTCAGCACATCAGTTTACATCACTGAGTTCAAGTGTTTCTAATCACCTTTGAGAATGTGTCTCATAAAACTTGGGATTCTTGTTAGTGTTTTGCCGAGTACTTTGCTCATTAGAGAAGCTCAGTAATTCTGTAAAAAACAAATAGGAAGACGCAGATAAGGGACATTGATCCACTGTAAGTGGGCATGAATCTTATTCTTCTTAAGCTAAAAGAATAGTGCTTATTTGTATTTGAAGGCTAGATGTCACCTAGTAAATGATACTTTCTTCAATACTTGTTGGGACCAAGTAGAGGCACCAAGGCAATAGATAAGTCATGTAAGCGGCCTGGATGTCTACAAAGGACACCTTCAAACTGTGCCCTCCAGTTGGGCAGACTGACCATAGTGCTATTTCAGGAAAACCTAAAACTTTAATAAACCAGTTTCAATTTTGACAAGAATTGATGGTGATTCTTTCTAAATCAATACATCTTAGTTAGGGTTTCATTGCGGTGAAGAGACTCCATGACCACAACAACTCTTATAAAGAAAAACATTTAACTGGGGCTGGCTTACAGGTTCAGAAGTTCAGCCCATTAACATCATGATGGGAAGAATGGCAGCCTGCGGGTAGCCATGATGCTGGAGAAGTGGCTACAAGTTCTGCATCTGGATCAGTGAGCAGCAGAGAGAGTGGCATTTGGCATAACTTAAGCCTTTTAAGCCTCCAGCTCAAGTGACACACTTCCTGATAGTGTTACTCCGCATGAGTCTACAGCGGGCTATGTTCATTCAAACCACCACATTCTACTCCCTGACCTCATAGACCAAGACAGCAAAAACAGCGGGGTAAACTCCAAATTCTGCAACTCCATGCCTCACTTCAGATCTCCAAATCATTTCAGCTTTGTTAAGTGCAACACACTTCTCCTTTGGGCTGTTTTCACTCCCTGCTAAGAAGCTTTTCTCTGCAGGTATCCCACGACTCTGGCATCTCCAAGGCAATCAAGCTTTAGTTTTCACTGCTTCACACTCTGTATAGACCTCCATGTAGGGGCATCCCTCACATATGTCTGGCCTCAGTGACTTTTCTTACCCATAGAGGGAGGTGCCATCATCCCTTTCTTTGACCCTTAACTCTAAAGCCAGAAGCACTGGCTGAAGCTGTCAAGTTTTGCTGCTGGCTGGGGCTGGAATACAGCCCCCTCACTCAGTTGTAACTCCACTGACTGTCTGCTTTCTGTTTCTGATGGTTTCCTTCACTGCTTAAGCTTGGCTGTTCACAAGCTTGCTCCCTACACCAGACTGACCCCAGTCTTAGAGATCTGCCAGTCTCTGCCTTTAGAGTTCTGGGATTAAAGGTGTGCACCACCATACCTGGCCCTAAGTGTCCCTTTAATTCCTTTTCTCAAGCTGAGCCGGGTGGGGCCGCCACTCCCTTTATTTCACATAGTATCAGGCTTTTTAAAAATTTACATTTCCTGGTGCCTCCTTTCTCCTCAAACTGTATATTTTGTATTTTCTCCTTAATCAGCATGTTCCTTTCCATCATAGATTTGCGTATTTGTGGCCACTAGTAACCAAGCAACACAGTCAATCCTAGCTATCTGGAAATCTCTGCTAAAGCTGTCAATCCACAACTCTCTATTTTAGCCACAAAGCAGGTATTTTGGGGGAGACATGGGCAGAAAGCAGCCACATTCTTCACCAAATATCACAAGAATGAAGTAGGCCACATATTAATATTCTTCGTTTCTGAAATGTCTTGAGCTGGGTCCCCACAGTTCAAATCATCCTCAACACTGATGCCTTCCAGACATAATAGCCCACTGTGCCCTGCCTGATGCAGTCAACTGGTTCTCTAATCCAAAGTCCACATTCCTCCAAACAGGTGATTTGTGAAGTTTTGGCTAAAGTCCAACTCACAATAGGTTCAGTGGGTTACCAAATTCATCCTGTTGTTCCTTCCTCAATTCCTGACACTGTATTTGGGATTAGAAGTTTTACTTACAGGTACTTAGAAGTTGGAATAATTTTCACATTGGTTTCCTGACCTGTAGGATTGAGCGCTATTATGGTTGGACAGGCTACATGGAAGCCTTTAGAGTTTCCTCAGGTAAAGAAATAATGAACGAAAAACAGTACCACATCCCTGGAGGAGTTACAAAAATTAGTGCCCACCATAAATGACTTGAAACGGTCAGGGGTGGTGGTTCCCACCACATCTCCCTTTAACTCTGCTATCTAGCCAGTGCAGAAGACAGGTGGATCATGAAAAATGACAGTTGACTATCAGTCAGGTAAAGGCTTTGATTGCATCTGCTTTTCCAGAGGTGACCTTATTTGATTAACACTTCTAGTACATGGTATACAGTGAATGACCTACCAAACACCTTTTCACAGTACCTCTTCTTTAGGTACCAATTTGCTTTCATTTGGCAGAGCCAGAAGTATACTTTTACAGTTTTGCTTCAAGGACATTATTAACTTTTCTGACCTGTGCTGTAGCTTAGTTAGACAGATCTCAATTATCTGTCTCTCCAACAAAATATCACATTGGTGTACTATATTGGTGACATTAGGCTGCTTGTACCAAGTAAGCAGGAGAAAGCAACTATTTTGGACTCCTTGATAACATATATGCATATCAAGATGGCAAGTAATCTAATTAAATGAACTAACCAGCACCTGCAGCTCTTGACTCTACCTGCATATGTATCAAAAGATGGCCTAGTTGGCCATCTCTGGAAAGAGAGGCCCATTGGACTTGCAAACTTTATATGCCTCAGTACAGGAGAATGCCAGGGCCAAAAAGTGGGAGTGGGTGGGTAGGGGAGTGGAGGGGAAGGTATGGGGGACTTTTGGGATAGCATTGGAAATGTAAATGAGGAAAATACCTAATTAAAAAAAATTCAAGAGCCTTCTACCTCAGTGAAATTCTTAGGAGTCCAGTGGTGTGGGCATGCAGAGATATTCCTTGTAAGGTGATGGATAACTTATTGTACATCACCATCAAGAAAGTGAGCGAATGTTTAGTGAATTTATTTGGATCCTACTTAATTGGGTGTGTTACTTTGGCCTATATACCAAGTGACACAGAAAGCTGCTAGCTTTGTGTGGGTCTTCAAGAGGACAAGGGTGCTGTATTGGTTGTTTCTTCTTCTTGTTGTTCTTGTTCTTCTTCTTCATCTTTTTTTTATTGGATATTTTCTTTATTTACATTTTAAGTGTTATCCCCTTTCCTGGTCCCTCCCTCATAGAAACTCCCACCCCATTGCCCCTCCTTCTGCTTCTATGAGGGTGTTAACCCCCATCCACCCACCAACCCACCCACCCACTCCTGCCTCCCCACCCTGGCATTTCCCTACACTGGGACATTGAGCCTTCATAGGACCAAGGGTCTTTCCTCCTATTGATGCCCAACAAGGCCATCCTCTGCTATATATGTGTCTCGAGCAATGGGCCCCTCCATGTGTTCTCTTTGGTTGATGGTTTAGTCCCTGGGAGCTGTCTAGTTGGTTGATATTGTCGTTCTTCCTATGGGGTTGCAAACCTTTTCAGCTCCTTTAGTCCTTTCTCTAACTCCTTCATTGGGGAACTTATGTACAGTCCAATGTTTGGCTGCAACTGCCTCTGTATTTGTCAGGCTCTGATAGAGCCTCTCAGGTGACAGCTGAACTATATAATCCCACAATGCAAATACAGAGGTGGATGCCATTACTATAGCTATTATTGGTAGTCAATTCAACTAACTCTGGAATGAACTACAACACAGATATAGAGGTCACATCTGTGAGAGACTTTTTGCTTGGTTGGAAGTGGGTAAGTTCAGTTATAGTTTGGACCTTTGGAGTAGGAAGATACACCTTTCATCTAGACCATAGAGGCATAGAAGAAGAAAGTTTTTGCTCTTTGCCTGTTTGCCTTCACTTTGCTAGGACATCCATTCCTTCATTGGCACTAGAACCTGCTTCTTCAGGATTCCCACAATAAACCAAAGACCAGAAGACATCCAACCTTGATAACTGAGCAAATACTCAGTTCTTGGACTTTCCATTCATAACCAACCATTGAAGAGAGAGAAACAGAGAGGGGGAGGTGAAGAGTTCAACTCAATCTATAAGTTCTGTTACTCTAGAGAACCCTGAATCATAATACACAATAATTCTTAAATTCCACCCTGCTGAAAATACAACTAGAGATCTTATTTAAAATCTAATTATCCAAACTGGAGACATAGCTTAATGGTTAAGTGCAGTGGTTGCTGTTCAAGAGGACGAGAGTTTATGTCCCAGTGCCCACATGGTGATGCATGACCATCTTCAACTCCAGGTTGTTGGAATCTGATGTCTTCTTCTGGCCTCTGCACACACTGCATGCATGTGGTATACAGACATACATGCATTCAGAACACCCGTACACATAGAGTAAAAAATAAAGGTTTAAAAAGAAGCAAGAAACAAATTATTGAGACATTCTAATTCTAATGCACCCAGTTATGGGTGCATTTTGAGATATACCTTTGTGTGGTACCAGGGAATAGAACTGTTACAATAATATACAGAACAAGTACCATTTGCTGTTTACATATAGTGAAGTTGCCTCTTCAGAGAGCATTGTATGCCTAAAACTTAATAAGCAATTTGTGGCAATAAACTAATCCTTGCTAGTTTGTAGGCATGACTTTGTTACTCTGTTCACACTGCTTCATTAGACCTTCATTATACCATGGCCAGAATGCATGGCATGATGGGAAAAGAACACATTTATGCTGGGACAAGCTGATGTATGGACCTATTTGTTGGTTTGGGAAACACTAAAGCTATAGAAGATAGTTTTCTTTTTTGTGGCTGGTAAGAATACTGTAAACCACACAAAATTTGGCTGGGTGTTTGGCTTTAGAGAGCTTAATTTTTGACCTGAAAAGTTGGCCATTGTATCTATGAACTAAACACAATTAAGCTGGCTTAATTTTTTAAAGCTTTCCAAGTGAAAATAGATTGTCTTCTGAAACCACTTCTTGCCAATCCTCGGTACACATGAAAAACCTGGCAGAAAACTGACAGTGTTTTTGCTTATGAATAACAGTGGTGGGTTCTCATACCCAGCTCTCAGAACACGCCTGCTGTTGGTCACAATGCACTGCTGATATCTTTGCCTAGTACCGCTAGTAATTTTCCTCCTCTCTTACCCTACCAACCTATGTGAAAACTTACTGGGAGGAGAAAACTGACCATGCAAGGGAAAAACCCTTCTTTGTTAAAAGCAAACAATTAGAATGAAACATAAATATCCTGTTTAGAAATATTAGCAATATTAGAAACATATTTTAGGAAGAAAGAAAGGGCTACCCATGAAACTGAATTCTACTTTGTGTAGGATGTGGTTGGAGACTCTTAGAATTGCCTTTCTACCTTAGATCAACCTTTCAAATGCTTATAACCCTTTAATAAAGTTCTTCATGCTGTGGTGACTAATAACCATAAGTTTTTTGATGCTATTTCATAAATCTAATTTTGATAATGTTATGAATTATAAGGCAAATATCTGATATGCAGGATATCTGATATTCAACCCCTGTGAAAGGGTCATTTGAGCTCCCTAGGAGTCACAACCCACAGGTTCAAAACCACTGCTTTAGAAGAAAATAAGTAGTTACATATCCAAGCAACTCACTAGTGAGAAAAAAAAATTAGCCTCATGCTAACAATGTAACACTTGATTGATTATTTTTCAGTAGACATTAGTCATGTCACAGTGGATAACTTTTAAATTAGCTGGCAAATGGAATGGTTTCTCTTTCTAATTGTTACTATTAAAGATAAAATGTTAGCTAATTTCAATAACAGAGAAGAGCAATTAGGCAGATGAGTGAATCTTTCTCTTCATACTTCCATCTCAAAAGCTCTGTGATAGTTTGAATAGTGCTTTATGCTTTGATCAGAATGATTATCAGATGGCTCTAGTTTATGGGAGACCAGAGTCCATCTGAATTGCCAACACGTTTGTGAAGTCCATGTCCAAGTTGCATTAGCTAATTTTTACTAATAGTGGATAAATTTTCAATTAAAGGGATTATTTTATCTGTGAGAAAGTGATTGTTAATTTAGTTATAGTCCATGCTCCATTTTGGCAGAGTAACAGAAACTTCAATAGACTCAAGCAAAAGTAAGGAATTTTGCAGGAGGTAAGTTTGCGCTTCCATGCTGTTCTCTGTATAGCTGGGTTTCTCCTGGACGGCATGTGCTTGGGAAACAGGATGCTGGATTGGACCAACATGTCCTCTGGGGGCAGAGAAGTTTGAGTACAGCTTGGTTTAGCTGTCTGTATTCACTCAGGAGTTGATTTAATGAGCTACCTTTTCTTTAGAGAGAGAATCAGGCCTAGCAATTGACATCTGAGTAACCTCTCTGACTGTCCACAGCCAGGGCTAGAGAGCACAGCCTTCATCCTCCTGACGTCAACATGTTCTAAACCACAGAACCAACAGGCCAGTGTGAGTCACTTCAGTGCTCACAACAACCACTCACCTTAAGAAGATATCTTTCAGATGTTCATCACATGTACAAGGTGCAGGAATTTTATCAAATTTTTAAATTATTTATTAATTGATTATCAATAAATTTAATTATTGGTAAAAAAAATAAAATAAACACAGCCCCGAGAAAACTAAAGAGATGCTCCAATCATAATGAATAATTGTTACTCTGTTATAACAAAATAGTTTCTTATATGGAAAAATACATAAATTCTCTACTGAGTGTTTAAGTGTATTATCAAATTGAAATCTCATATTTATTCAAATGTGGCAGCATTGCTCTTATTTAGATATAAGATTACAGCTGAGTTCAAAAACTCACTCAGAGTCAAATGGTCAAAAACATACTTGAGAACCAAGTATGACTTGGATACTTTGCAGTGATGGCTTTTCATACTGGGTTATCGTTTACATCAGTGTGCCTCTGTCCACTGCTTGCATATGGTCCTGGAGAAGAGAACTGCCATGAAATTTCTGTCTCCTACATTTTACCCTAGTAATTCTGTCCTTCCTCATTCTGTTTATAATTTAACTATGGCCAATTACCACCATCTTAGGGTACACACAGAGAAGGTGCAGAAAAAAAATTAGGTAGATATTCAAGTAAGCTGGAATGTAAATTACTGAAAAAAAGAGAGAAAAATGAACTTCAAAATGGTAATCTCAATCTTCTTAATGCTAAATACTTCTTTAATTCAGCTAATTCTGGAATAGAGTGGGGGGTCTGACCTGCATCAAATGAAGAAAGCGCAAAGCCAAATTTTGCTGTCAAACCTACCAATGGGTAACCAGACAGTGATTTAGTGAGAGGCAACATGGTGCTTAGTAGGTTTAATTTTGAACCATTAATAATGGAAAGGGACAGGGGATTTGAAGTCGATATCAAAAATAGTTAGAAAGTTTAGTACACTTTCTCCAGAAGATTAATGCCCATTATATACTTATACATATATAATATTACCTTTGATGGTGTCATATCTCATTTAATATATCTTTTAAAATGAAAATAGGGCCTTAGTGATGGCTCAGGGCATAAAGACACTTGTTAACAAGCCTGAAAACCTGAGTTGCATCCCCAGAACCTACATGGTGGAAGGAGAAAAACAACTCCCTCCATTTGTGCTCTGAGGGCCACACTCCTGCCAAGGCACATCTTTCCCACAAGCACACACAGATAGATGTTTTGAAAATCTGAGAACACAAGTCCACCTAAGTGTAAGAAAAGACAGACTTCAAAAGTAAGCTGGACAGGAAATAGACTGGAGGGATTCCAGGCTGAAAACAATGACCATTTTCTTTAATTTTCTGGCCACCAATAAGGTCTTTGTCCATGTCATTGTTAATGTTACAAATATTCATTAGTGTGCACCATAATATATCCTAGGCACCTAGATGTGCAGTGGTAGAAGGAAACAGAAATGGCTTCTTCCCTAAGGAAACTTTAAGTCTCATAGTCTTCATTCCCTAACAAGGTCATGAGTATTCTTCATGAATTTAATGAAATCGCAGTTATTTTCTTTTGCTCAATACTTTTTCCAGAAAATGTATGTGTTGTTTAAATGTTTGTTTTCATGAGAAATGGAACAAAGGAGAGTCAATGGTGAAAAGAAAGAGCATCAATGGAGAAAGAGCAGGGTGTTCCCGTATCTTCTCTCCAACTCTGGATTTAGACATATTTATCTCCTACTGTGGGAGTTGAGGACTAGGAAATGCTGAATAACCCTGAATAACTCTGAGAGTAATGAGGTCACAGGGTGAGTGTGGTCAACCTTCCTCTGTGCAAGTACCCACTTCAGGTGCTGCTTTACCCCTGAAAGTGTATGTGTGCTAGTATCTTACCTACTGGTAATTAACTTTAAAGTTTACATCCTATCTTAATCAGGGTTTCTATTCCTGCACATAACATCATGTCCAAGAAGCAAGTTGGGGAAGAAAGAGTTTATTCAGCTTCCACATTGCTGTTCATCACCAAAGGAAGTCAGGACAGACACTCGCACAGAACAGGAACGTGGAGGCAGGAGCTGGTGCAAAGGCCATGGAGGGGTGCTGATTACTGGATTGCTTCCCATGACTTGCTCAGCTTGCTTTGATTATAAAACCCAGGACTACCAACCCAGGCATGGAACCACTCACAAAGGGCTGGGCCCTCCCATCTTGATCACTAATTGAGAAATTACCTTACAGCTGAATCTCATGGAGGCATTTCCTCAAGGGAGGCTTATTTCTCTGTGATAAATCCATCTTGTGACAAGCTGACAAAACCAGCCAGCACACATCCATAATGTATGTATGCATACGGGTATATATATGTATAGTACAGCAGAGTATTTCATAGGTATAAAATGAAAAACCAAGTTGAGAGAAAGGTGTACATAGTGTTGATTGCTCACCAGTGCAGTATTGTAGAATCACTTGAGCTATGGAAAGTATTATTCCAAAGACTCCTGGCAGTATAACCCTACAAACCCATCTAGCATCCATGTCCTCCTGAGTTCTCGATGCACAGTAAGCAGTATTCTTGGGGGTGGGGGGTGGCGGGGAACAGCCCTTCTATCAGAAAGAGGTATGAAAGTTTATCTTTTCTGAGAAAAATGAAAAATGTCTAACAAAATGTGGTAGGGATTGAAAGTAAGATCACAAAGATAAATGGGCCTTCCTGGGAATACTCAGCCTAGAATGAAGGAAGAAATAACTATCATGGACTTTCTTTGATAATATGCACCTCTTGCTGTTTCTTTCAGCCATTCTCTTAGTGAAAAATTTTGTTGACTATAATAAATCACAAATATCAAAACAAATAAATAAGCTAAAACTAAAATTTCTATTCCTGCAAGAATTTCTTCAAATACATGAAATTAACAAAGAGATTTTAAAAAATCTATTCATGTGCTATTTTAAACTTTCCTTTGAGTTTTATATCTAAGATCAACATTGTTAGTCACAGCAATTGCATTATCATGACGTACCTGCAAATAATTGGATTTCTTCACTACTTTAAGTGCTGTGTAAATTTGATTAAAATTAATTATAATTTTTTAATGTTGTCTAGTGTCCTGTGATTCTTCCCATTTGTGAAATTTTCTTAGAAATGTGCAATAACTGTGTTTGCATTTGGCTTATCTGAGCTAAGATAAACTTCATATCTTAAAATTGGTTGAAACAGCTTTGAAATAGCTTTTAATCTATACATTATTTCACCATTCTGGCACATAACACATATTTATATACTTATTCACGTATATATGAACCATATATACATATATATACATACACACACACACACACACACACTTGGTGAACAAACTGAACTATTTATTTTGTAAGATTTTTGCCTAACTTTCTGGCTTTCACTATTGAATCCCTCTGGGAATACACTAAGTCTGAAGTTTCAACTGTTTCTAGAAGATAAATTCCCATGGCATATGTCTTTGTTTTCTATTTTTAAGTTACTTCCTCCTAAACTATCTCTTATAGATCCATCATAATGAGACATATTTCAAAAACTATTTATTAGGCTTCTGTTATCAATACTATATTAAGTATATCATGTGACAAAACAGTTAACTTCCCCACTAGAGCATGCACAGATGGGTAAAACACTCTCTGCTTGCTACAGCTTTCTCCGACATCCAACACCTCTTGCTGCTGTCTTGACTCCACATAGTAAAGTATCATTTGATTCACAGGCATTTGGTTATGAATTAAATGACAGCTTGGAGTGTGATGCTATTCTTATTACACACAAACACATGAACTACCCTGGGTGACTCCTTCAGCCCTCTTGTTCTAAAAATACCACCATTGGGTTTGCCAGTTTCCCTTGAGGATAACCTGAGTAGCCAAATCTTTGGCCAGGAGAATCTGACCACAACATCTGCAATCACTCATGGCTTAATGAGTTGAGTCTGCAGAAAGCCAAAATGTAATTGTATGTTTATAAGACATTTTTATCCAGGCCTCAAATTATTTCTTTTGTACTTGTTTCTAAGGAAAATGAAATCAAGTCTGTCCCAACTTGGTTTGTCTCCACAAGAGAACTGTGTGGTTCACATGAGAAACACTAAAATTCTTTATTCAGCAAGAGACTAATCTACGTGGATGCATCACACTCTGGGCAGGAATACCCGATTTCAGTTGTTGATTGAATCCACACTTTCCTTTAACACCACTTCAACTGTTCTTTTCAGATTCTAGATGTTAGCAAACTTTTGGCTAGTCAGAGGTGAATTCACCCACACTCTGTACTATATTTAAATGTAAAGTCGGAGAGTGTGATGCTGACATAAACTTTCACATATTTAAGGAAGTTAAGTTCCCATAGAAGGATTTGCTTTTTCAAAATGATTGGTGTGTGTGTGTGTGTGTGCGTGTGTGTTCTTCAAGTGTGGGGTAGAAAGTGTTCAGAAGAAAGTGTTGAATCCCCTGGAGCTAAGTTGTGAGATGCCTGACCTGGGTGGTGGGAAATGAACTCAGATATCTGCAATAGTGGTGCAATATCTTAACCACTGATTCATTTCTGTAGCTCCAACAGGATTATTTTTTTCGTCTTCTTCTTCTTTTTTAAATCTTTCTCAGTTTCCTCCAGTGTGTCTCTTCCATAATCAAGGCAGGTCAAGTGCCAGATAGTGTACTGGACATTTTATAGAGGACTTACTTCTTCATTATACCCCAAGTAACACATTCATTAAGAAAATCTCAAGTCAAAGTACCCAAGGAGCTAAAGGGGTCTGCAACCTTATAGGAGGAACAACAATATGAACTAACCAGTACCACCTAAGAGCTTGTGTCACTAGCTGCATATGTAGCAGAGGATGGCCATCAATGGGAGGAGAGACCCTTGATTTTGCAAAGATTATATGCCCCACTACAGGGGAATGCCAGTGCCAGGAAGCAGGAGTGGGTGGGTTGGGGAGCGGGGCAGGGGGTGGGGGTATAGGGGACTTTCAGAGAGGAACCTAGGAAAGGAGATAGTATTTGAAATGTAAATGAAGAAAATATCTAATAAAAATTAACATGAAAAAACTCACAAACAAAGAAAATCTCAAGTCTGTTGCAGTTGCTCAACTTGAAAAAAATCATCTTTGCTGGCTTTCTATTGCTTTTGCTTCTTACATTTATATTTCCCACAGCACAGCTCCAAGATGCTTACTTCCTATAAGCACACATTCTCAAATACATCGTTGAAGCTGCCTGGTCTTGCACTTAGGGAGGAGAAAGGGGAAGGGATACTGATTAAAATCCATTTCTGGAGATACAGAATCACTTCAAGCTAAATTCTACTTAAGATGAAGCATGTATCTGGTCTTTAACACAAATAAAATCAAACCCTAAGAGTAACTTACTAAATATAGAACAGAAAGCATAATCAGACTAGATGGCCCATCAACTGCCTATGCACAGCTTCTCCCCTGTAGAATTCTCTATTTCCTTTCCTTGACAACTAAATGTTCAATATGAACACAGCCTCTTGAACAAAAGTGTGACAACTGGTGACTCAGGTGAGTTAGAGCAAAACAGAAATGCTCACTTTGGGGATGCAGTAGATAAAAGGAACAGGAGCAGATGAGTAATGCAATTTAAATATTCCCTTTTCTGGTCTCAGTGGGAGAGGATGTGCCTAGTCCTACAGTAACTTGGTGTGCCAGAGGGGCTTTCCCTTCTCTGAAAAGGGGATGGAGGATGGGAGAAGAGGGGTTGTGAAGGTGGGACTGAGAGAATAGGGGGGAGAGGAGGCTGCAATCAGAATGGAAAGTGCATAAATTAATTAGAAATTCACATATTTTATCCTAATTAATAGCAGAACATCTATACAAATATAGAAGTCTTATTTGACCAGAAGACAGACCATAGAAAGATAGGAGAATCTCAACTTGATTCTTCACATTTTTGATAGTTCCCAACTTTATCCAAAAGGGAGGCAGGAAAGTTGGCAGCCTTAATTGGTCTGAGGTTTCAAGTCATAGGTAGAGGATGGTAGCCACTGACCAACCTCTTCTTCGTAGACCTGGAAGGTATATGGAGTGCTATTCTGAGTTGTCATCTCATCTGAGATTAAGATTCTTTGCTGTGTTTTATGACTGATGAAGTACTGTAACAAGAAAAAGACAAGTAAAGTTGTGTGAGCTCTCTGGGCTCATAAAGGAAGTTTCATTGTGGACTTCCTATTGTTTGCTAAGCTGGGGTTCCTTATTCACTATGTTTGCCTTTGTCTTTATTTATCATGCTTTGTGAAGAATATTGTTCAGAAGAAATCTGAAGAGCAACTGTGTTAATCCCATACCTTGTACAAACAAGTCCAAGCAAGACATCCTGGACAATGAATGAAAACCAATCACCAGACCACATAGGTCTTTTGCCTCCCTGTAGCTTAGAAAACTCAAGAAGAAATATAAGATTTTTTAATGTGATTGAAGTGAAGTTGTAGGCTGTAGTAACTGCTTCTCTTCCTCTAATATTCATATATTTGTGCTTCTCTGAGATGCTGATCTACAGTGCAGTTTCTGAGCTTCCTGCACACACACACACACACACACACACACACACACACACAGACAAACAAAACCAAAACAAACAAACAAAAAACAGGGTGGATCTCTGATGATGTGAAAAACTAGCATTGCTGGCATAGAATTATCAGAATGCAAGGGCAACCTGGAGCCAACTGGTCAACCTTCCCATCTTTCAGTCACATTTCCAGAGAAGTGCTAATTTGAAAACAGAGACAGGTTTAACTATGTCAGCACTCTGTGGAAGCAATTAGGCTAGTTTCTATTCAAATTTTAAAATATTTTTAAAAAGATACTCATTTATATGGTAAAAGAAAACTATTATTTGAAAGAAGAATACTAAAAAAAAAAAAAACCTAAAATTCTAACTATAATAATGATCAAGATCTAACGAAATGAACCTACACACACATAACACACACTGTCTTAGTTTCTTTTTCTATTACTGTAATAAGAAAATACTCTGAAGAAAGCAACTTAAGAGAGAAATTGTTTTTTATGACTCAGTGTAAAAGCAGAATATAACATTACTAGGTAATCAAGGCAGTAGGCAGCTGGTCACATGGTACTTGCAGTCAACAAGCAGAGAGACAATAAATGTATGCTCAGCTCTCATTTTCCATCTTATAGCATTCAGGATCTCTACCCATGAAATTTCCTACCCATAAGAAATATGACTATTCCCAAGTCAATTATTAAGATTATCCCAACAAGCAAGTCTAAACACCTATCTCAATAGGCAATTCTTAGTTCTGAAAAGGAGAATCTTGTCTCTCATACCCACGTGGACTGACCCAGACCTGGATATGAAATAAGTGCTTAATTTGTGCAAACTTCTAGGCACTCATAGAGCTCCTGACGAGACCTTTTACTCATTCTTCACAGCAAGTGTCTTCTTGGTAATCTCTTCTTATCCCCATGGTGCACAATATGAGACTTTGCTCTCCTTTACTTAAAGATATATTGTTTCTCCAGGAAACATATTCAGACAACAGTTTAGTCATCCCAAGTTATCCAAGGTGAGATACAGGAAGACAGTCATGTTTTTGCCAATCTTCAATAAAAGGATCACCTCCCTAATACCTACTCCTGTACCTTATCACCCAATACACCGAGCTGAGCAAGGTGGGGTAGCAAGCCAGTAAGCAGCACCCTTCCATGGCCTCTGCATCAGTTCCTGCCCCCAAGTTCCTGCCCTGTGTGAGTTCCTAACCTGACTTCCTTTGGTTATGAACAACCAATGTGGAAGTATAAGGTTGAATAAAGTCCTTCCTCCCCAACTTGCTTCTTGGTCATGATGTTTTGTGCAGGAATACAAACCCTGACTAAGACAGTAGGTAATATTGTTAGATCCATAACGACTTTGGTGGTTATATTCTTTTGCTGCCCCAGACTTTATTCAGCTCTTTCTTAATTCAGTTCTTCCAAAAAGTATAAACGAAATGATTTGTACTTGACCTCAGAAGATGTAAGGAAAAAAAAATCATATAAGCAGCATAGTAACAGATACTAATTTGAAAGAAACAATATACCAAAAGGTGCCATATGTGACCTAGAACAAGGCATTGTATTCTAACTTCCAACAGTGCTTTTGATGCCAATATTAAACATATCGTAAGTAGGGACTCTAACCTGTTAGGGACCCCAGGGAAGGTACTTGGCTAGTTGGGCTTTCTTTTTGTCATGTGAATAAAGAATATAAAACAAAACATTCAGATGAGCTCCCAAGACCACTGTGTTTATGGCCAATGTCTTCCTTCTCTAGAGTTAACCCCATGAGAAAGCAGGCACCATCTTGGATGAGTCATTCATACCTTCCTTTGCTGAGAAACCCTTTCTGTTGTCTTTTCCTTATGAGAATGATAAGGAGTTTCTGGACAAGCATTGACCACATCCTCTAGGTTATAACTTGGGGTTACAGAATAGAGTTTCAAGACTCTACAGATATTTTGATGACCACCCTACCGAAATACCTTGTAGCAAAACTGGAGACTGGTTGGAGGTTGACAGTACCCATCCTACCTGGGAAACCCATGTTCCGCCTTGAGATCCTGCAGCCTCTGCTGCCCCCTGGTGGTGCCTACTAAAGTTACCGTCCCATCGCTGGAGTCCAAGTTCCCAGTAAAACTCAAGAACCAACTTTTAAGATTTTATTGCACTTGGAGTACTGTGTGTAGAGCTGTGGCACAATGTCATAACATATGTTTTGTTAATATAAATTTAACATTCAAGAAAAAATATTCATTTTTCTTGAAAAAAGATTCCCTAATAATTAACCAAACATACATGGAACTGCAGCTAATTAAAAAAAAAAAATCAGAAACATGGAACAAGTGAAAAGTACCTCTCACTCATGCCAGAATTTTAAAACAAGAGTTATGGAGATCATTTAAAAACAGTTCAGATGAAGTTTGTTGATTTTATATCAATGGCAGTAATTTCCCCATCTTTAGAACACACCATTTGATTCTTAAAATTCTTTAACTACAAATATGTGGGTGCTGCCTCTGCTTAGCCCAAATTAAACGCACTAAAGCCTGAAATCAGCCTCCAAACACTGACACCATTGCATACACTAGCAAGATTTTGCTGAAAGGACCCTGATATAGTTGTCTCTTGTGAGACTATGCCGGGGCCTAGCAAACACAGAAGTGGGTGCTCACAGTCAGCTAATGGATGGATCACAGGGCCCCCAATGGAGAGCTAGAGAAAGTACCCAAAGAGCTAAAGTGATCTGCAACCCTATAGGTGGAACAATAATATGAACTAACCAGTACCCCGGAGCTAGCTCTTGACTCTAGCTGCATATGTATCAAAAGATGACCTAGTCGGCCATCACTGGAAAGAGAGGCCCCTTGGTCTTGCAAACTTTATATGCCTCAGTACAGGGGAACGCCAGAGCCAAGTAGTGGGAGTGGGTTGGTAGGGGAGTGCGGGGTGGGGGGGAGCATGTGGGGGACTTTTGGAATAGCATTGGAAATGTAAATGAAGAAAATACCTAATTAAAAAGATAAATTATAAAAAAGAGGAAAATTTAGGACTGCTTTATAGGCTCTAGTATTTCCATTAAATATGTTTTCTCATTTATAATAATGTCCACGAAGAAAGAAGAGTTATATTTGAATCAAGTTTTTTGAAGCATTCCAGAAAATGGCCTCTAAATTGCCATGATCTACTTATGAAATTCAAAGACTATGACATATTTCTCAACTTATCTATTATTTCTTTGCCTTTGACTGAGCGTCCACTAAAGAACCATTTTGTTTCTGAGGGTTTCATTTAAAGAAACGTCTGGTAATAAGATCATGTTCACATTCTAGGAGGACATCTGTTTCCAATTCTGTTCCTGGAAGCCAGGCAGAATTCTGCACAACTCAGATCCATTTGACAGTTTCTCATCTTTGTTTCCACTGGCGAAATGGCCTTCTTAAATGTTCAACTTTTCCCAAATAAATTAATACCTATAATTTGTGTTCATGTCTAATCTAATGTTCCCAAGCTGGGATAATTTCTACTCAACGATTCCCCCACAGCTGTTGGGTAGTAAAGGTGTTCTGTGCATTGTTTTTTATGTGGCTGCATATCACGATCAATGCAGAAACCACATTTTAATGTATCTGAATCTGTCTTCTTCGGATGCTCATAAATTGGATATGTACTCAGGGCCAGGTGGGTGGGTTTTTTTTCACTGTAATAAACTGTTGTGAAATCTGAGGAGTTATGATGTACAACCTTGGGCTACAAGGGGGTGCTTTTGACACTCAAACGTCTCCAGGAGATGGAAAATTCAATTTATTTTATTGCCCTTTTTAAAAGTTCTAAAAGTTTGGGAGAATTAAAAACTGCTCTTCATACTTCTTAGAAGTCTTAAGATCTGTGACTAGTAGGAATTAAAATGTCTACACCTTGTATAACATACAGAGATAATAAAAATAATTGATTTGAGTTGAAGCCAGGAATAGGATGACTGGTACTAACACAGACAAGAACCAGGGAGTTTCTGATGGTCAGATGCTCACCATCAAGATCTTCTAGACACCAAATGGATGAGCTGTTATTCTTATCTTCTGAATGTTGCTAACATTTCATTTTCAAGCCTGAAGTTGTCTTTTTTTTTTTTAAAAAGATTTGGGGGGTTTTGTTTGCTTGTTCTTAATTATATGTATATATAAAGGAGAACAACATCATGCAGAGTTATGGGCAAAACACAGAAAAAGACATCAGATCTCCTGGGGATTCAGGCAGCTGTGAGTCACCAGATAGAGATGCTTGGAATCACATTTACGTCCTTTACAAGGGCAATAAAGGCTCTCAACCACTGGGCTATGTCTCTGGACTTCAAATTGTTATTCATCAGTAGCTAACTTTGTAAATCCTTCTGCTTAATATGTTCTGGCCTCTCATAGTTACTCTGGATCCAAGACGAGTCCTACTTTTACTGTCTTCGTGATAAATCTTTAAACACTTTCCATCCAATCTGAGAAACACATGGTTTGGGAACTATTCATTAACCTCTCAGTTACTGACTTTTATGTCTTGATCAGGCCATACTGGAAATGGCAACTACTCACTTTTATATTACCTTAATTAGTCTAATGAGCAATGTGGTGATGTACAATTGGTTTAATTTTTCAATCTCCAGCATGGAAACCGTGCCTGGGACATAACTAGTGATAAGCATTATCAATTGAATGACTGTTGATAGCATACCTTAAAGACAGTCAATTCTATCTACACATGAAATTAAATATTATTTCTAGAACCCTAGATTTTACTGTAATAAAGAAATGTGCCCTTGTTTGCTTTTATAATCTTAATTCTGGGAACAATTTTGGTTGTACAAATACTTGCCTTTATTTGTCAAACTCTAGCTAAAACAATTTTTTAATCTATGGTGGTTACACAAAAAAACTAACTTCCAGAGATAACACTAATTAAATAGAGTTCACCAATCTTTTTTCTCTCCTGCTCTTAAAAAAAAAGTAATATGTTTAATCTTGATTACTAGGCTCAGATCTATGTTCTCACTAGAATTAACTTTTAAAACTTACATCCCTAAATATAATGATTTATACACAGTAAATGTTCAAGTATTTATTAAGTATGTAAGTTAATTACACAGAATATACTGAATAAATTAGTTTCTTGCATCTAATGTAGGCCAATTTTGTGTTACTCTGCTAATTCCCTATTATGTAAAATCTCCCCAAGACCAAATGTTATAAATCTCTGTGCTATTCTCCAATATTATCTATTCACCAAAGTTCTTGACACACAGAAATCAGACTCTTACACTCAGGCCATACTTGGACATTCATCAAATTGAGCAATGACACAAAGACCATGAAAATAATCTCCACTACACTAAAGCTTTTAAATTTTGACTGTTAGTTACACTCAAGAGCCTCACTCTCACCTTTCTTCCTAATTCTGGGAATCCATGACATCTAACCCCAGATCAAGGGAAAAATAAAATTTATAGCATGGAGAAGAAAAAAGCTCACAAAATGTCCATCAGAAGACCACAAGGCATTTGTGATTAGAACACTTAGCTGTTGATTCATAAAGTCCAGGGAATATTCTATAATTACGTAGCTTTATTAAGTATAGAACAAGATAAATTAAAAAAAACAATAAATAGCAAGTGACGAGAGGTAGATGATGATTGCTAGACAATAGATAGATAGATAGATAGATAGATAGATAGATAGATAGATGATAAGTATATAGAAGATATATAGAGATGCTAGATAAATAATTGATGGATGGTTGAAAGATAGATAGACAGATAGAGTTATATAGATTATAGATAGATGATAGACAGACAGACAAACAGATAGACAGATACATTAAATCAGATACTTATAACAGCCAGAGGAAATCAAATGGGAAAACCCCTTTAAGACAAACAGTTGAAGTTCTCAATAGAAAGATTCCCTCGCAGAGCAGAGTGTCCCCTTGTATGAGGCTCCCAAGTGATAGAAAAAAAATAGCAACAAATAGAACAAACATGTGAAGGTCTGGGGAAACGCAGTAGAAACTGAGAAGGGGGTTGAATAGTAGCTGAGATCTTGTTGATTTCAGTGGAGCATTCTCTGTGTGGCCAAGTTTCTCATGACTGGACTTCTGCCTTCTCTCTGTAGACACTTTAATATCCTGAGATAAACAATAACATCTGTCAGAAATGTTTAACCTTCTAGCTGCTCTGAAGGACACAGTGCATTTATTCTTGGGCTTTTTGCCATTCTCTCTTCCCTGTCACAGAGTTGAGATGAGGGGAGAGGAGGGCAGCTTATTTTCAGGCAGGGGACATTGGAGGACGTTTGCTATGAACATGCTTGGCCTGAAATGGAGCAGAGCAAATCCTGTTTTCAAAGCAGCTTTTCAGGGACCTTAAACAGCACACGATAAAATGCCAACATAATGTATATTGCACTTATTACTACAGTGCATATTACCTGGGACTAGTATGTTGTCTGCAGGTAGATCACAATTATAATACTCCTTTTACCTTCCCAAATTTGGTTTCGGTGGACGTGTGTGTGTGTGTTCTGTTTTCACTCACTCCTATCACAGTGTTAAGTGTTGCACCTTTATGTATATTCTGCCCGCTAGCCATTGTCATGGTTCGTAGGTGTTACAGCTCAGTAGCAATACTTTCTCGTCCTTTGGCAGCTTTCGTAGGATAATCTAGAAAGCAGGAAGGAGTCTTTCAGGTTAGATGCATCTTAAATCACTCAAGTCCTATGCCCTAAGTGTGCAATATCTTCAGTTCTAGGAGTTATTGTTCAACTCCTGAGAAACAACCAGGAGCTCCGTTGGCAATCTGTAGAGATTATCATTTAGATTACCCTGACCAGTTATTTAAAAGGAGGTTTCTTGTGCTGATGTTGGGGATTTTGTCAGTCTATGGTTCTTTAAGGTGTGTGTGTGTTGAACATACACTCATATGTATTGTGTGTAAGTTGAGGTAAACATAAAAAATGTGATTCCTTGAAGCTTTATCAAACTCACTTGGTGTTATTAACAAAGGTCACGTAGATATTACTTCCAGAATCAATTGTCCATCATATTATACTTGGAACCACACCTCAATGCTTCAGCCCTTCGTCCTGGGTTCCTTGCTTTCCTGTTATAGAAGACTGATCCATCTTTGTAGGTAAATCCTTGTTGGGAGGCAGTCAGATCCTCCCTCATTCCAGCAAGTCCTCAGAACTCCACTTTCATTTTCCATCCTGGGTAACTAATTGTTTTTTCTTGTAGCAGATAGATTCACATTTCTAATCAAATTTTTGTTAGGTGGTAATAAATTCTTCCCTTATTCTAAGACTCTAGAAATTTCATTAATAACTTATAAATACTCCAAAAGTCCACCTGCACTGTAATACAGAGGCATCAGGTTCTATCACTTCTAACAAACATACCTACAATAGACTCTGCAGCTTGGGCAGAAAGACTGACAACCTGGCATAGAGGGATCTCTGAAGGAATGTGGTAAAGACTCCACACCTCAGAGGCTACACAGTGGGCATTAAGCAATTAATTCAATGAAAAAAAAGATCTACTTTGTATTATGAGCCTCGCTTTAATGGAAGAAGAATTATTTCAAAAAGTGAGTGGATTACTAAGATTTTAAACATCTTCAAAGGCAAATTACCATAACCATCTGCCTTGAAATTTGTGAACTCTGGAAGTATGATTTGAGCTAATATATTCCAGGTTTCAAATTCTTCTACCGAAGAGACACTATTTATATATCTTATTCCCTTGAATATATAAAGTGCAGCCTTGGCTTTAGGCAAGATGCCCTGGGTGCTTTTAAGAGAGAGAGAGAGAGAGAGACAGACAGACAGACAGACAGACAGACAGAGACAGACAGAGACAGAGGGAGAGAGACAGAGAGAGAGAAAAGTCAAAGCTAGATAAGATAATTTTTGCAGAAGTCTCTTCATTAGTAATCAGTGTCATGGCAATGCTGATTTATGTCTGTCTTCTGAGTGGCTAGAACAGAATTCCAAACTAATGCCATTTCTGCTTTCAAAGGACTCTATCTTCTAGACCTCATTTAGCATGAGGATAGAGAAACACAGATAAATGTCTTATCAGGCAAAAAAGTAATTTCATGTTCTTGCAGCTCTTCCCTCTGTCTATTCAAATGCTAGATGCCCTTTCATCTTCTACAAATGGTTTTCTCTTAATCCGCAAGAAACTAACCCATTCTTCCTAACAACATCATTATATTTTGACTGAATTATCACAGAACAATTAAGAGCTGTTCTCATGTGGCACACACTTATCTTCGGCTGTTTGTTTCAAAATTTCATTCAGCTGTGCCCGCCACTATTTCCTCATTTTGTTGAATGCTTCTGTCAGCTCCCAGCAAAAAGAATAGCACAGTAGGGGGCAGGGCAGAAGTCACAGTACTATAAGACATCACTGCAGCTCCTAACAATGTTCTCCATTATAGTTCACTGAGCTAAAGACAATGCATTATTTTGTTAAATAGTGTTACTGTCACTGCAGCAAAATATCCCACAATATTAACCAAGCTGTTGCTCTGACACTTCTGTGTGTGTGAGTGTGTGTGTGTGTGTGTGTGTGTGTGTGTGTGTGTTTGTAAATCCCTGTTGTGTTATAGGTTATATTTTCAAGATGCACTTTACAAATAGGTTTAATGTGTTTTAAGGAGGTGTATTACAAATAAGAATAATGACTTTAAAAGAAGTCCTGAGACTTCATTCTTACTAGGTTGATTGCAAAGGATGTGATTTTCGACGATATAAATTAATTCTCCTAATTTCCAGTGTCTACATCAGAATAAAGGCTTGTGAAGATTTTAGTACTAAAATTAATGTGTCCAACTTAGGGATCCACTAAAGGAGACATTGTAAAAGGAGGAGGTATTGCTACCAGTAGATACAATTAAGGCATTTTGCCTCAGAATTCCATTAAGCCCTGGTGTTCTGATTTCACATCTATTGCTGTGATAAAATGTCCTTGACAAAAATCAATTTAGGAAGAAAAGAGCATCTTTGCCTTCCATTTTCACGCTGTACCCCATCCTTGTAAATCACAGAGCATGAGCTGGAGACAGCTAGTAGGTACATCACGGTCAAGAATGGAGACAAATACAGGAACCTATTCTGCCTGATTGCTGCTTCTGTTCTGATCTAGCTTTCTCCTGTTCTACACCCTTGCCTAGGGAATGGTGCTACCATCACTGGACTGGATCAGCCTCATTAACAAGACAATCCCCCACAGGTGTGTCCACAGGCCAGCCAGAGCTAAGAAATCTGTCATTTGGCATGTCTTCCTAGTTGCTCTAGGTTGCGGCATAATGACATTTAAACACACAAGGCAATAAAGATACAAAAACTCTGTGTGCATTTGTGTGTGAGAGAGACAGACAGACAGAGACAGAGAGACAGACAGAGAGAAAAAGGGGGTGGAAATAAATCTTCAGCATTAGCTGAAGGTTTGTTGTTTCAGTGGGCTTACCTACGGTCACAGAAATACTATTTCTTGTTTGCTCACTTAGGGAGTGTCTTGAGCACCATAGCTGTGTTCAGAACATTTTCTAAAATCCTTTGAGAAAACATGCTTGGGCACTTGTTTCTTTTGTTTGTTTGTCTTTGTTATTATTGTTTGGGTTTTGAGGTTTTTTTATGTTTATGACATGGCAGCATAAAGCATACTTTTAGTTACACAGGTATAGATCACTTTAAAGGACAAATGTGATGTCAGTTATTGAAACACAAAGAAGTCACAGTTTTACAATTGAGTAGAATCCTAATCTGGCTATTACTGCTAAATAGCTCAGAACTGTCTTGCACACTGTATGGGATTATACTTACAGCAAACTCTATATAGTGATTCCTCAATTTATTGTATAATAAGTGTCTTCTAGGTTAAGTGTTATAATTAGCCACTGGAGACATCAAGTAAAATATGCTTAGCATTCCTAAGCACTCAGACATGGTCCAGGAGAAATACATAAAAGGAGATAATTAGATAACTACTGCAGACAAAAGGATATAGGCCCATTTCCCCAGATTTTTCTAGCTGAGTACAGCTTTGAACTACAGAAAACCTACAAGGGACAACGTGAAGGCAGAAAGAGAAAAGGGATCTGTCTAACTAACAATCACAGGAAATGGATGGACGGCAGAGAGCACCATAAAACAACCCAGGGAGGCGTTGCCCAGCTCTGAATTAAACAGATGTCTTGCTTGACTATGCCAATTGGAAACAAAGGGAGGATGTGTGTTTATGGGAGCCATCAAGTCCCAGTTGAAAAGAAAACAAAATGTTTCTACATCATGTGTGATACCTGGTTCACCCACTCAAAGGCACGGGGCCGTTGGGCAGAGGCAGCTCTGGCTCTGAGGAGCCAGCCACAGCGAGCTATCTGGGAGGGGTTGCACTTTGTCCCTGCAGATCTGACACTGTTCTTACCAAGAGACCAGAGTGGGAGACTCATACCAGAAAAGGGGACCCAGATACAGTAAGACTGTCCCCTGAAGTACCCTTTGTCCTCTGAAGAGAGAGAAGACATCCTTCCCTCATGATGGACATCAGATAGCTCAGTTTGTGAGGATTCCTTATTCCTTAGCAGTCTGGTAGGATCCCAGTGGCCTGGACATATGCTGCGAAAAAATTAGGAGCATTGTAAAGACTTAAAAATTGTTTTTTGCTTTTTGTTTTCTTGTTTTAAAAACACAAAGTGCACTCCCTCTCTCTTACTCTCTCTCTACACACGCACACACACACACAGAGTGAGAGAGAGAAAGAGAGAGATTGAGAGAGGAGAGAGAGAAAGAGAGAGGGAGGGAGGAGAGAGAGAGAGAAAGAGAGAGAGGGAGGAGAGAGAGGGAGGAGAGAGAGGGAGGGAGGAGAGAGAGGGAGGGAGGAGAGAGAGGGAGGGAGGAGAGAGAGGGAGGGAGGAGAGAGGGATGAGAGAGAGAGGGAGAGAGAGGGATGAGAGAGAGAGGGATGAGAGAGATAGAGGGAGAGAGAGGGAGAGTGAGAATGAATGAATATGAATGAGAAGTGTTGGTGAGGATGTGGAAAAACTGCAGCCCTCTCTTTTACTAGTGAGAAAGTGCAGCCACCGTGCAAACCACTTACTGGGTCTTCAGAACTCAAGCAAACAATGTCATGAACTGAAGAATCCACTCATGTGTATGTACAAGAGAATCGAAGACAAATGTTCAGGTTCAAACATAAATATCCATAACAGCATTGCTGAGATTACCCAATTGGAGAAATATTCCAAAGAGCCATCAACAGAAGACTAGCTTAACTACAATTCCACACATTACAATATAAAATTATTCAATTTTAAGTATTGTCAAAATGTTCATGCTATAATATGTATGAACCTTGAAACAATGCCTACTAAAAGAAATCAATCACATAAGATCACATACTTTTTTTTATTTTTTATTATTACGTATTTTCCTCAATTACATTTAGAATGCTATCCCAAAAGTCCCCCATACCCTTCCCCCCACTTCCCTACCCACCCATTCCCATTTTTTGGCCCTAGCATTCCCCTGTACTGGGGCATATAAAGTTTGCGTGTCCAATGGGCCTCTCTTTCCAGTGATGGCCGCTAGGCCATCTTTTGATACATATGCAGCTAGAGTCAAGAGCTCCTCAACAGAGGAATGGATACAAGAAATGTGGTACATTTACACATACTGTATGAATCCACTGATAAAACATGTTAAACATATAAACAGGGCTGAGTGGTAAGAAATAGAGAAGTGATTCCTAAAATGTAGAGGGATGCCATTTGTCATAATGGAAGTGTTCTAAAATATGTGACTAGTGGGCTATAACACTGACCATATTTAACACCACTGAGATACACATATAAAAAAAACTGAATTGTCACTAAAATTATATATCCATATGTAAATACTCACTAACCCCTGATCCATGCACTTGGACAGTAAGGCTCTGTGTTCACCCTGTCTACTGCACAAAGATTTTTTTTTTCTAATAAGATCTGACATATGCATTTATTTATGTGTATAGAGATGGTTATTTTGAAAGCAGTTTGCTCATAGGCCCCACCTAAAACTATTACTTTGCTAAACTTTTTGTTTGTCTGATTGTTTTAAATAGTTGAGATTTTGTTCCATATTTTGGTGTTCTGGATTCACCAAAGTCATTGAAATTTAGGAATTTAAATTGAAAGTTGTTTTGAGTAATAGGCCGAAGAGCTCTTTCCCTTGGTGTTATATGAGAGTCAACTTTAAGGAACTAATCTTGAAGTTGTTACCATTTGGCAGAAATTATCGTCTAGTTAATGATGTGGAGCTAGAAATAGAAAGCATAGCTTGAGATTATCTTTGTAGACCCAAGTGCACTGTCTAAGTAGGCTGGATGCTGCATTTTGTCTTTCTAACTGTAATAAGTCATGCTGAGTGAAATGCTGGATAGAAATGCCCTGTCGCCATCCTAACAGGAGTGAAGATATTCTGGGGATGCCATTGGTCATAACAGAAATGTTCTAAAACATGTGACTGGTGAGCTGTCAAAGCCATAAGACAATGGACTCCTAGCAATTGGAAATTCATCAGGGCTCTTATACTACCATGAGGAAATGATAAGACCTTATTGTCAGCCAGAGGGTACTTATCTCTGGAAAAGACTTCACATGGCTCTTATAACCTGTCAGATCATCTTGTGGGAGACTCTGAAGCTTAGACAATGATAATGTATTGGGCCATACCTTAACCATGACTGCTAATTTATTCATGCCCTTTGCCTTCTATTTAAGCCTTAACATCATGTCAGGATTCTAAAGATGGACCTGGGGAGTCACAGGAACTATGGAATAAATACTTATTGTCTGTGTTTCACAATCACTTCATCTGCTTAGTTAGACTATTAGTTAGACTAATGGCCAACCTTGACTTATTAAGACTGCCAGGATCCAAGACGTGCCCCTAACAACACTGGTAACACCCCAGAGAATAAAAAGACAATAGAAAGAAACACCCTGAATAGTTCTCTGCAAGTTTTTATTTATACTTCTCACATTTTCTAAAGTTCTTACTTAATATGATAGTCACAGGTCACTCACCTAATTAGTTGCACCTGTAATTACACTGTTCCGAGCCAAAAGATCATGTTCAGCAATTAAATCACAGAGGAAGGCCATATTTCTCTTGTGTCTTAGTTGCCCAGGAGAGAATGATAATGCTGTGGAATGTATTTTTCTGCCAAGCCCAGAAGGAAGTAAAGAAAGAGCTGAGAAGAAGCCTGATGATGCACACCGTACCAGAATAGATGCGTCCGCTCGCTGCTGTAAGCCCCAACTCCTGACACAAGCGTCCTTCTCTCCCTGCAGCACCCAGAGCCTGGGTCGGAACATCCAGCACATGCAGATTTCAGCCCTGCTGTCAGTGCAAACTATAAATATCAAAATGAACCCCAAAGGGATTTGTCACAAAGGGAGCCATGAATATTTCAATTTCTGAAACCGCCACTTACCACGAAGATGCACAACATCTTAGAACAAACAAGTCATTCCTGGATAAGTGTCTCAGACTAAAGGGACAGAGGTAAAAAGGGTTGCCATTTTAGGAGAAAAAGTTAATGCCTGTTGGCCGACTTTGGTCTGATGCATCAATGCCGGTGTAAACAATGTAGAGGTGGTGCTGATCCTTGCTATCTCCTCTTCCACCCACTCCTCACTGTGTGTAGCTGAGAGTATTCACATTCCATGTCTATCTTGCTGGAAAAGGCATGTTTGTATCCCATATACAACTCTTATTTACCCAAACAATTGTTTTTACAGTTTTCTTTTTTTAAAAAATTAGGTATTTTCCTCATTTACATTTCCAATGCTATCCCAAAAGTCCCCCATACCCCCCCCCACTTCCCTACCCACCCAATCCTACTTCTTGGCCCTGGTGTTCCCATGTGCTAAGGCATATACAGTTTGCACGACCAATGGGCCTCTCTTTCCACTGATGGCCGACTAGGCCATCTTCTGATTCATATGCCGCTAGAGACACGAGCTCCGGGGGGTACTGGTTAGTTCATATTGTTGTTCCACCTATAGGGTTGCAGATCCCTTTAGCTCCTTGGTTACTTTCTCTAGCTCCTCCATTGGGGGCCCTGTGATCCATCCAATAGCTGACTGTGAGCATCCACTTCTGTGTTTGTTAGGCCCCTGCATAGTCTCACAAGAGACAGCTATATCAGGGTCCTTTCAGCAAAATCTTGCTAGTGTATGCAATGGTGTCAGCATTTGGAGGCTGATTATGGGATGGATCCCTGGGTATGACAGTCTCTAGATGGTCCATCCTTTCGTCTCAGCTTTTGTCTCTGTAACTCCTTCCATGGGTGTTTTGTTCACAATTCTAAGAAGGGGCAAAGTATCTACACTTTGGTCTTTGTTCTTCTTGAGTTTCATGTGTTTCACAAATTGTATCTTATATCTTGGGTATTCTAAGTTTCTGGGCTAATATCCACTTACCAGTGAGTACATATCATGTGAGTTCTTTTGTGATTGGGTTACCTCACTCAGGATGATGCCCTCCAGGTCCATCCATTTGCCTAGGTATTTCATAAATTCATTCTTTTTTACAGTTTTCTTTTAAGTCACTGAAATTTCCCATTTTCAAACAGATTTACACTGTAGCACAAGGCATGGGGCATGTGTAAGCTTTTCCTATTGATGTCCTTCTGTTTCTGCACATCTCCACACAGCTACCTTGTAAACTTTTCTGACTTGGATAAAGTTTTCTAACTCAGAAGTGAGATTTCTGCATGGGACTTTCAAATTGTCCTTCAACACAAGTTGGAAGTAATTGTTTCCTTTTGTTACATCTGGCTATTATTAAAAAGTGTATTTCTGGTATAATAAGGTGAAATAGTGTCTCACCATTACCTACATATGCATATTTAAGAAATTCTAACAACTTACATGAAAAAAAGGTCTTGCTCTTTATAATTAGTTTTTAGAAAACATTGCTGAAATTCTGGTTCATTGTTTCTCTTGTGAGATATTTTGATTATTAAGAAAATACTACATTTTTATTAAGTGTTTTATATTTTGAAAATGTTTTCTTTGATTGTCATTTTCTTTTGACATTATGACTCTTTGATGCAGTAGAGAACTTGTCATTTTTTTATGTGGATCAACTTTTGATATTTTTGTCTCCTGGCTTCTGAGTTAGAAGAAGGCTTTTCCATGGACAAATTGGTTTAAGAAGAAAATGTGCATTTCAGGTATTGTTATTAGTCATAACCACCCTACTGTCCACTGTCACAGCTGAGCTCTGTCTGTCATTGTAAAATGATACAAAATTTAAGGAAACAGTTTCTTAATGTTTTCAATTTTACCCTTTTATATTCGAATGAATGTTATTTATGTTACTACTGAATAAACCATCAAGTAGGGCTGTAATTCTATTCTTTAAAAAAACAAAACCAAGCCAAAAAGTTTACTTGGACCTCCTCTATAGTCTAGCAAATCCTCTATGTTCTGTCTTTCCCCCGTTAATTAATTTATTTATTCATGTTTACTTTCAGCTTCCTTTAGCTAGTTAAACACTTATATCTAATTATTTTAATGTTGTTTCTTGGGAGATTTTTGCTTTGTTTGGGGTTGCTGTTTACTTTTGAGACAGGGTTTCATCATGTCACTTGGCAGGCCCGGAATTCACGACATAGACCCCTCCTTCCAAAATGCTAGGATGCTAGGATTAAGGACATGGACAATCACATCCAGCCATCCCTAAGACATTTTAAGTTGAGAAAAATCCTTCAGTAACCATTACTTTCCTTTATCAGAATATGCCTAGATGTTTGCATAGTTGGGCTTTTGCTTGAGTTTAGTCAGTGTTTAAAACAGGGGATGTGTTCTTCCTAATTACCTACAGCTTTTTTTTTCTTTCTTTCTTTGTGAAATGCCTGAGCAGCTCTTATTTGGCTTATGCTTAGATATTTTAAATATGTGGTTTTGATGATTTTTTTTTCTTTTCTTTGTGAAGCACCAATAAAATGGAAATAAGGAGGATGTGGTGGGTAAGCGTGGGAAGCCCCACATCTCATCGGGAACTTGTAAACCTATAGAATCTATCATTGAGGAAAGAAGCATTGCAAGTACGAAGTTATGTAGGAATTAGGTAGGGTCTTTAGGAAGGAAGGGACCTATGCCATCAACACCAAGCGCCATGTTCTGAACTTTTTTAGCCCACACAGTTCATCGTATCATGATCACTGGCTCAGTGAAGAACTTCCCATAAATTCACAGATGAAAAGGGACACTTGCAGATTCCAACAATTATTTATTGTCTCCACCATTCATGCTAGACCTACATCCTCAGGCAATTAGCCCTGATTCCTTGACCCCATTCTTTTATTCGTGGACATAGAGATCCATCTGTATTGAAACTACATGAAGTATGCATGTTAAAAAAATAATGAGTGCAGGGCTCTTAGGTAGTAAAAGAGGGAAGTCTCCTGCAAATATTGGAAAGACAAGTGCAGAGGGGGATGAAAGGAGGGCTTGTCAGAGGAGAATTCCCATGGGAATTTCAAATGGCCCAAGCTGCAGGGAAAGGAACTTAAAATTCCACTCTCTGGAAATTAGTCTGCACCACATATATATAATATATGGGCTTGAATGCCAAGGTAAAAAATGTGGACTAGATTATATCTATTTTTTATTTCAAGTAAAGCTAACTATCTATGAAAAGGTTTATCTAAAATAGAAAGAGACATGTGTGCCAGGGAATCCCAAAGTGGAAAGAAAGGTCACGTTTAAGCATAGGAAATCCGAGGTCTGGCATACATCCCGATGGTAGCGCAGCTCCTTACATATGGAAGGCTCCCATTAAATATTGAAGGAATTAATGAAAAATAAATGACTAGTGAGATTTTTTTGAAATCAGGCATTTCTAGAAGTTCATAATTTATAACAGTTTCATCTCAAGGTTTCCGCCACGCATTCTTCTCAAGCGCGAGATCCCTCCTAGAGGAGCAGTGTCTTTCTGGAACACAGCTCTGTTCTGCTACACAGCAGCAATTAAGCAAAGGAATTAATGTTTCCTAAGCACTCGAGACACTGCTTTGCACAAATTAAATGCTGCATAACTGATAGAGCTATCTGTTAAGTAAATAATGATGGCTGGGATACAAGACCAGGATAAAATTGTAAAAGAGTAGGTTCAAGTCAGATGCTTTCGTCTCCTTTAAAGTGCCTGGTACCCCTGCATCTACTTCATCATTTTTGAAAAGCTCCAAAGGAATTTATTAAGCATTTAAATGCTTAGTAAGCAACATCTAAATAAATATTTAAAATAAAGTCTTTTTTTTATAATTAAATATGAGCAATGTCTCCAAAAAGCCTCATGAGTAAGGACTCTGGGAAGAGTGATTTTTCTGGGAGTGATGTAGACCTTTGTAGTAGTAGGGCTTCATGAGAGGTCTTTGTCGTATTGGGAAAGTGCTCTCAAAAGTAATTACCTGTGAGAGCCTGGCTGTTTTCTAAATCATTATTCTTCCTGGCTCATGATATGAGTATTTGTCTACTACATGTTTCTGCCTGTTATGTCACTATTGATAAAGACCTGAATTATTGGGTCCCACATTCATCTGGAAACTCCAGAAGTATGAGCCTTTTAGAACATGACTTACTAGAGTATTTTGTTATGCTAATGTGATGCTGACCAACATAACATCTCACAGAAACAGGTATACACAGAAAGAGAGGGAGAAACATTTGATTCATGACACAAAGCTATGTGCAAATGATCTGTTAAGGCAGAGAAGGATAGCCATAGGTATGCAGGGTACAGGTTGTCCAGCTTTGGTGGATTTTAAGGGCTGAGATTTCAAGTTAAAAGTAGTAGAAAGCCATTAACGGTATTTAACAAGGTTACCTGTGTATGCCTTGATTTAAAAAAAAATATATATCCTTTCCATGTAGAGTGAAGAATACATTTGAAAAAAAATGAAAAAGAAACATCAGGTAGCTGTTATTTTAGTCAAGAGAAATGACTGTGTTTAGACTCTGGTAGTAGCTGTGAAAATGAAAAAGCACCAAGAGGCTGAGCAGAGATCAACTCACGTGGAGATAAAGGAGAGCAGGGTCAAGAACACAGACTGGGTTTAGTGACCTGAGAAACTAGGTACCATTTCTCAATGACAAGAGTTTTTCAAATATGGTTTTGGGGGAAAAGAATATGTGATCACTTTAGCACATGCTAACCTTGAGAAGTCAGATTTGAGTTTTCCAGCTAGAGATAGTAAGTAAGGAGGAAGTTATATGAATCTGAACCTAAGTAACATCTGGGATAGAGAAATATGTGTGGAGTTTATATCAGGCCATCACATGAATCATATTTACAAGCTTCTATGGTCAAAGCAGCTACAAGTAAGCTGTTGCCTTCTACATAAGTTAAAACAGATGTCTACAGCCTCAATATTATAATGCTCCGCCCCCGCCCCGCCCCGCCCCGCCCCCCATTGGACTTAGCATGTGCTTGTGTACTGTTCTGTGCAAGTACTGGCTAAAGCTGAGTTTTATACACCCCAGAAACATGAGCTAAGGACTTCTCATCAGGCCTAAGTCTAAAGTATTCTACCATTTTACAAAGGCACACTTCTGGAGGCCAAGCATTCAACAGGTGCACCTTTGGGGGACATTTAAGATTTACAGTATAGCTCATGTCTGAAGCTACTTTGATCTATAGGAAATGAAAGGTGATGGATGCACATCTTTTTTCTCCCCTGGGTATACAGAAACCGAGATGAGTTTCTCCAAGCTTCTCGGATGCTCCAGGAAAGATCCAATATCAACCACCCAAAGAACCAGTCATGGTGATCATCCATTCTTCAGCAGGCTTCCTTCAGCCTAACTCACTTCATCTGTGCATCGTTATCACCACTGGCTAAGATATCTTCCCAAGTAATAATCATAGGCAAGCCTTTGTCTTGTTAGTAGAATTTATGGTTACACGGTATTTATTAGTGAATAACTGAAGTGACATGAGTGTATAAGGTCAAAGAGAGAAAGAGGAAAGATGTAAAAAGCTTCAAATTTTGTTTATTTGCCAGTCATATATAGCCAGGAAATTTTAAAGAAACTCTAGGTACAAAAAAAAATTCAACAAAATTTAATAAGAATGTTAAAGCAGGGTAGAGAGGGTAGAGTGGAATGAAGAGTCAGGAGAAAAGATTATTTAAATCAGCCACAGTAAATAGTCAAAAGAGTTGAAATAAAAAAAAAAAGAAGCCAAATATTTTGCAGTAAACTTGGAATCGTAGAGACTAGTTACATACACAGTTAGAATATGTAATTTTTTTCCAGAGCACACAGGTAGAAAATAAGAACAACAAAAAATTCCCATAGAACTAGAATCAACGGCTTTTCAGGCTGAAACTCTTGGTGAGACAGACAAGGCTTTCGACATCTTAGAATGCTAGGGTTCCCTACCTCTGAGGGCAATTGTGAAAGCTTTGGTGTTGTATTATTTGGTTTTATGTCCTTTCTCACATGCAAATCCAAGATTTGAAGTTTCAGATTTCTGTGTTCATGTTTGGGGGACTCTGTGTAGAAGCCAGAAAACAAGAATGAGGGGAGAGTGGAAGGAAACATATGCGGTATGGAGATGGAAATTGGGGAAACAAGAGATGGAAAGGTTGAAATGGGGATGAGGCCTGGAGGAGAAAGAAAATAAGAAGGTGGGAAGGGAGACAGCCAAAACTAGGTACTGTGAAAATGTCATAGGAACCTACCAACTTATAAGCTGACTAAGTGCTATTTTTTAAAAGAAGCTTGAACAGAATCGTTTCATGTGTGGATGCTTCTCCCAGAAGATATACCTATGACTGTATGTGATTGTACCTAATTCACAGTCACAGGTATATAATATTTATCTATGTATTTCTGACCAGGAAGTCCCCAGCAGCACTAGAAATAATATAGGCTATTGTCATTGCTACCCACCAAAACCAAACCAGAAGAATAGATTACAGAAGGCAATACACACCTTGGATATGAGATAGAGAAATCAAACTGTAACTGAGCTGGATTCCTCCCTGTTAACTAGCGTTCATAGTGCCAGAAGTTGTATTGCCTTGAAGATGTCATCAATGAGCAAACCTAATTCTGAATTCCATGTGTTACATTACTAACCTACCAGAAAAATATGTCCTCCAATGTAGCGATGGGATGATTGATTATTCTAGGGGTAACCAACTGTTTCCTGATCTAATCTGAGGCCCATTCCATGAAGTGGAATTTATGCCCGAGACTATAAACCTAATCAAAAGCTGGTTGATAGGGAGGTCACAGGCCATGTGGGAGAATCTACTTATGACATTCTTCTTTATGGATTTATAATTAAACTGCTTTCTAAATATTTATGTTTATACTCATAGACTACAGCAACTCTCTGTTTTAGAGAAGCCTCATTCGGCAGAATTGACAGTCAAAAGAGAGACATATGTCCTGCTAAAGTGCTGAGAATAAGAGACTAGTGCGTACTCAGTCCTACATAAAATATTGATACATGTCTGACTCCGGGAATGTAAGAGCCAACGAATGAAGAGCATTATAAAATGCTGTCTCCTAGATAAGGCATGGCTATTGCTGTGGCTAGAATTTCAAGTACTATATTGAATAGATAGGGAGAGAGTGGGCAGCCTTGTCTTGTTCCTGATTTTGATGGAATTGCTATTACCTAAAATTTATGAAGAACTCAAGAAGTTAGACACCAACAACCCAAATAATCCAATTTTAAAAATGGGATATAGAGCTAAACAGAGAAGTCTCAACAAAGGAATCTTGAATGGCCAACAACCACATAAAGAAATGTTTAAAGTCCTTAGTCAGCAGGGAAATGCAAATCAAAACAACTCCGAGGTTCTGTCTTATAACCCATTAGAATGGCTAAGATAAAAAACTCAAGAGATAGCACATGTTGGCAAAGATGTGGAGTCAGGGGAACATCTTTTCCTGTTGATGGGAGTGCAAACTTGTACAACCACTTTGGAAATCGATTTGGCATTTTCTCAGAAAACTGGGAATAGTTCTACCTCAAGACTCAGCTATACCACACCTAGGCATATACTGAAAAGATGCTCCAATAACCCACAAAGACACTTGTTCAACTATGTTCATAGCTTTATTTGTAACAGCCATGAACTGGAAACAAACCTAGATGTTCCTCAACTAAAGAATGGATATGAAAATGTGCTACATCTCTGCAATGAAATACTATTTAGCTATTAAAAACAAATACATCATGAATTTGGCAGGTAAATGGATGGAACTTAATTTAAGAATATCATCCTGAGTGAGGTAACCCAGTCTCGACACGGCCAACAAGAGCATGTTATCCTCTGAGAAGATCCATCCAGCTGTTGACCCAGACAGATACAGACACCCACAGCCAAACAGTGGGTGGAGTTTGGGGACTCTTATGGAAGAATAGGTCGAAGAATTGCAGGAGATAGGAACTCGCCAAAAAGATCAACAGACCTGGACCCTTGGGGTTCTCAGAGTCTGAACCACCAACCAACGAACATACATGAACATGCACCTAGGCATCCCCACACATATGTTGCAGATGTGCAGCTTAGTCTTCATGTGGTGTGGAGAGCCATGAGCAGTCACCATCATGAGCCTCTGTTGTGCCTAACTGGTAAACAAGTAATGTGCGCAGGTGCAAGAGTAAATTCATGCCAAGTCACTGCCCATTCCGGGATGTAGTAGTGGGGTGATGAGTGAGCAGCTAATCAGGAGCTGACACGTCACACGGAGGGGTATATAAGCAACACCATTTTCCTTGTTTGGGGTCTTCCTTCAGCTGAAGCAATAAAGCTTTGCCGTAGAAGAATCCGTTTGTCTGAGTGAATTCTTGCTGGCGAGATACTAGCTCGGGATAATGTGGGTTCTAATCAACTGGAACAGGGTCTATCCCAAAAGCTGTTGCCTGTCTGAGATATGTTCTTCTAGCTGGGCTGCTTTGTCTGGCCTCAGTGGGAGAGGAAGAACCTAGCTTCACAAAGTCTTAAAGTGCCAGGGTGGAAGGATAACCAGGGGCCCATTCTCCATCAGGGAGAATGGGGAAGGGGGAAGGATTATGGAAGGGGTCCCCAGGAAAGGGGCAGTGAGTGGGATGTAAAATGAATAAGTAAAATAAATAAAATCTAAAAAAGTTTTGAGCAGAAGCAAGTTAACAAACCAAAGGGCCAAAGTGAAGATGCCTCAAACCCACTTGGGAGGGAGAAGAAAGCAATCATGAGGGAGGGACCTGGGTGGGAGAGGGGGCAGGGAGAGGAAAGGGGGAACATGATCAGATATTGGGGTCAGGGGGGACAGGAGTGAAGCCCTGAGGGCCAGCAGAAGGAATGGAAACCGGCAACTTCAGGAGGTAGGAGGTGTGTGTGAGGGGACCCTCTAGAATGTACCAGAGACCTGGGGATAGAGACGCTCAGGATTCAAAGGGAGGGACCTTAGATGACATGCCCTACAGTGGAGAGAGAGAACTTGGAGAGTCCACTTCCAGTAGAAACACAGGGCATCAAGTGGAGGGATGGGGTTGCCATTCCACAGTCAAAAGCTGACCCAAAATTCGTTCTGTCTAGAAGAACTGCAGGGAAAAAAATGTAAAAGAGACTGAGGGAAAGCAGGTCCAGCAACAGACCCAAATTGGGATCCAGCTCAAGTGGAGGCCCCAAGTCCTGACACTCTTACTGAGGCTACAGTGTGTTTACAGACAAGAGCTTAGTGTGGCTGCCTCTAAGAGGCCCAACAAGTAGCTGAGTCAAAGGCAGATATTTGTGCCCAACCAATGGACAAAAGCCGGGGACCCCTGTGATCGAATTAGGGAAAAGCTGGAAGAAGCTGAGGAGTAGGGTGCCCGCATAGGGAGACTAGCAGTTTCAACTAACCTGGACCCTCGAGATCTCTCAGACACTGAGTCACCAACCAGGCAGCATACACACATGAGGCCCCTGACACATACACAGCAGAGAACTTCCAAGTCTGGCCTCAGTGAGAGAAGATGCACCTAACCCTGGAGAGACTTGAGGCCCCAGAGTGGGGAGGAAAGTATGAATCATATTCCTCACAAAAGAAGCTTCTTTTCACGGCAGATGGAAGACAACAGAAACACACAACGAGTCAAAATGAAGAGAAGCCCAACCTATAGAGAAGCTGCAACAGAATGCCCACATCCAGGGTTCAGAGAACAGCAAAGCAAAGGAGCCAGAAACACTGCAAGAGCAAGAAAATTGGGTATGCACTGTGAGAGCATGTCTTCTGTGTATGACAGGGGAGCGGCATGCACGAAATCTCAACAACATGGTTACCCAAACAAGACTTACACAGTGTGTGCTAGTTTGCATGCTAGCATCGATACGGTAAATACTAGAAGGTCCACCTCTAGATAAAGAGATACAGGCTACTAACAACAGCTAAAAAATGGAGAATTGGTCTTCTCCAGGAACTCAAAATACTTTCATATAACATGAAAATGTCACAATAAAGCAAGCTGGATTGTATAAATTAAAAAAAAAAAAAAACGTTTTGTGTCTTCCATTTATGTTTTTCATTTGTTTTTGTTGTTGTTGTAGATACTTGCAAGTGGCAAGAGAAATAGATGGACTTTTATGCTTCTGTATGTCAATAGCCAATACTTCCAGCACCATTCTTCGAACTGTCCGTTCATTCTTTCCTTGTTACATCTTTAAAAGATTACTCTGTTATAGATTCATAAGCCTACCTCTAGCCTCATGATTGCATTGTTGGTCTGCTTGTCTTTTTCTTTGTTGATCTTCTGCCTGGTGAGCTACTGTTGAAAAGTCCAGTTGTCCCACTGTTCTGTAGTCTATCTCTGCCTTTCAGTCTATAATATTTACTTTCCCATAACAGCTATTGGATACAACACTACTTGGCTCTAGCTGTGGGAACCATAAAAAAAGTAATACTGATTGGTCTACTGTTGGGTAATACATTTCTCAGGGTGCATTCACCAATAACACAAAATCAATACTTTTCTATTGGTTGCCATCATTGATCTTGTAAACATGTTTGCATTTAATCTTTAGGAGATTAAACTGAAATTGCATCTGCAATACTTTTTGTAAACAATATTTACTCACCTTTTGTTCATATAAAAATTATCTCATGGGAATTACCTTAGGTTTAAACATCACAGTTTTAGATGGATTGTTAATGATAAATACTTTCCATTGTAGAAAAGTAATCAAGGTTATGGAATTTTCCCCATCTATCTGTTACTGTAGACCCAGTAATTAAAATTCAAATCCAGTATCATGGTAGTGATGTCTTTTTATTTATCCATTCTTGAATACCTTCTCAAACTGTTGATAGTATTTTTTTTTTCTGACTCCTACTCATAGCTGGAGAATCACTTACCCAGAGGCTCATAGCAATTCATACATGTCTTGAAACTTATCTAAACAGAAGATACACAGGCCTGAGATCTACAACTCTGATCACAATGCTGGTAAAATATGATGATGATTGAAAACAAATGTTGAAGAAAATAAATTATTTTCATATTTTACCTGGAAATGTCAGTAATATTATTCTGTTCCTGAATTCAAATGCTCTTCTCCCGGATAACCATGTATCTTGATACACAAACACCTTAAGTAGTAATATTTAACAGTGTGCACTATGCATAGTTTTAATGCATGATGTGTACTATATCTAAATATTTGGGTCATAATTCCAAGTTGGCTACATGTCTATTTCATAGCTAGGAAAACTGAAATGCAAAAAGATTAACAAAAGTAAGAGAGATGATAAAGGCAGGTTCCAAATTTTGTTTAACCTTGACTCACATCCAAGCCTCTTAACCCTTAAAACCCTTAAAAGTAAAAGCATTCTAAAACTAAAATTAAGCAAGCAGATGTCTTAATTCCAACTTTACTTACACGAACTTTCAGCACTTTCTTCCCCTATTCTTACCTTAGCAAAGCTAACAGTCAAAAGAAAGAGATGCTCAAAACTAGTCTAAAGTAGCTCATCCCTGAAAACACAGACCTAAGACTCCAAACAACCACTGACTGATGGTTAATTATAGCCAATATCAATTCTACATGGCACCACAAATCTACAGAGTAGAAAAAGACAAACTTTCCCCAATAGGGGACTTTGGGGATAGCATTTGAAATGTAAATGAAGACAATATCTAATAAAAAAAAAGAAAAAAAAAGAAAAAGACAAACTTTGTATCCCGAAATGCACCCTTTCTCATGACATTCTTTACTGGATTCAAAAAGCCTCCAGTGAAAGAGAGACTCTATGCAGCAAAAGAATCCAGCAACGAGGAGAAATTACATGCCAGAAAGAGCCGTGTTTGTTTTTGCCTTGTCAGCAAGGCTGGGAATCCATCTTGTCATCAGCTGCCTGCAATGAGCCACCCACACTTCTCAGAGTTGGCAGCCCAAGACTGACAGATAAACTTCTCTATTGTACATGACTTCTATTCCTTGCATTTGAAAAGGCGAATTACTAAAATTTGACCCTGTTGACCTTGTCAAGGGTAGAAAAGAGTAGACTCAAAGTAAACATATAATACAAAGAAGATTTAGCTGAACACCAAACAAGGTGATCTTATTCCAGGGGAAATATTCATATCGAATATTTCTACTTATTCTCCCGTACTTGACAAGCCCAATGATTTCTGAAATAAAATGTCATATTCTTCTATGCTTCCAATTTCAATTTTTGTACATGATTTCTTTCAAGGATGCTGTGATTTTCATTTGATATGCTATGGTTTGAATATTTGTGCCTCTCCTGCAATTCAGAAAAATACACATGTGGATTTTTAACCCCCCCAACGAGTAATTGATATTAGGAGGTAGGAAATTTGGGGTAGTGAACAGACAAATAAATGCGGTTAATGTATTAAATGGATTAAATCTGTAATGTTACTGTCTTATTTGCTTTTCTACTGCTTGACAAGACACCATAACCAAGGTAACATACAGAAGGAAGGGTTTATTGGGAGTTGCTTACGATTTCAGAGTGTGAGTCCACGGCCACCATGGTGAGGAACATGGTAGCAGGCAGGCAGGCATGGAGCTGGAACAGGAGCTGAGAAGGGAGAGGGAGAGAACTAACTGCAAAATGGTCTTTTGAAACCTCAAAGGCTGCCTCGAGTGATATACTCTTCTACAAGACCTCGCCTACTTCAACATCCCACCTCCCAGAGATCCAAGAAGTGCCACTCCATAATGATTAAGTATTCAAACATTATGAGGCTATGGAGGCCATTCTTATTCAAGCCACACTTTCGGAAACATCTGGTGAGAATGCATTCAAGTATATAAGCCTATGGGGACAAATCTCAGTAAGCAGTCATCCATAGTCATCCATTTTTATACATGGTCATCAGCTAGTGGGTTTGATTCTCTTTGTTATTTTTAGAGGTTCTTGAAACTTTACCAGATATAGGCTAGCTGGAATAAGTAGGTGACTAATGATGAACATTTGAGGGTTATACCATAGCTCTACCATGTGCCTTACTCTCTGTGTCTCGGTTTCTCACTACACGAGCAAAATATTTTATGTATGAAGACTATATAACAAAATATTATAAAACAGAAGAATATATAATAATTCAGCTCACCATGAATTCAGCTGTTCCACCAGGATGGATATAAACTTCCTCACACCGTGAACCAAAAATCAAACTTTTCTATCTTAAATTGCTTTCATCAGGCATTCTGTCATGATGATAGGATAGTAGTCTATATAGAAAATTGATACTGATACTGAATGTGGGGTTATTGGTATGTCTAACCACACCACATGGTGATTGAGGTCTTTTTAATGCAGTTGGAAGAATGGATTTGGAAGAACTTTTATGCACAGCTAAGAAGCCTTAGAAACCCATAAATAGGCTTTCATGAATGATTCTGGTAGGAGTTCAGAGGACCAGAATGTGAACAGGGATGTAGACAGTAAGAACTGCATCATGAAGGTTCTGATGGGAATAAGGGCTCTATTGACAAGAGCCGCTTGATTTTCTTGTTATTTTGACTATATGCTGAAGATATGAGTAATGTGAAACTCAAAAGTAAGGTGCTAATTAATTTAGTGGAGTCAATTTTAAGATAACATCACACTCAAGTGGTAGTATGGTTATTACTAGCTTCTTTTGGTGAGGTTTATAGTAAGAAAAAGAAGCAAGTGGAGAGCAGAAAGATGTGAAAATGTGTAGTTTGCCCAGAAAGGGGGAATCATTTGTAGTTGAATGCTAAAAGTCCTTAGTTGCTGAAAGATTAGTAGTGCTAGGAGACTCTACTCTATGTGTTGTCCACATCTGATATCTTCCCACCTCAATTAACCTAATCCAACTAATCTCTCACAAGCATGACTACAGGCTAATAATCCCTAACAGGCAGGCCTGGGGGTTTAGCTCATAGATGGTTCTGGAACCCGTTAAGTTGATTAAGAAAAATATTAACTATCACAAGGCCATTTGGGGGATTGGCAAGATCTCTCCCATTATAGGCCACAGGATGTAAGAATGTAAGGTCATGTAAAAGACTTCTCTAAAACGATAGTGACTACCGAGCACCGGGCTCATGCCAAGCACCTTTGGAAGTGCTTCCCACAAGTTCTGCTGCTTTGGTACTTAGCTCATTGGTTTTTAATTCATGTCAAATTTTTGTCCTATTGGAAAAACATCAAGAATTAGTTAAACACAGTAAATGGCTCTACTCCAGTCCCCCAAAGTTCTTGTTACTGTCAGAAGCCTCATGAGTATAGTCTTTATTGTCCATGTTCTTATTGAGATTCTGCTCTTCTGAAATTTCACCAGAATCCTCTCTAAGTCTAAAGACCCAGCTACCTATAAAACCACCAAAAGATCTTGGCATTTTCATGTATTGCCATTTTCTTCTTTCGAAGGTATATACAATATAGAAGTTTGGGTAATATGGGTAGTTCTACTGGGATTTTCAGAGAAAGTTCATGAAATGTGTTTGGGTGATCCGTAAGAGGTCCCCCCATGTTTATGAAGTTTAGCTGAAGCCAAATCTAAAATGAAGATGTCAGGATGTTGGGCTGTCAGGAATATAAGATGTACCTATTAAAAACTGAAAGTACCACGTGCTGACAGCTTAAGACAGAGGGCTTATGTGGTCCTGCAAAAGGCAAAGCCATAGGGATGGAGCTTTCTCAGTGCTCATATGAGGACACTATGTGACCCAGGTGTTAAACATCAGCACCAGAATTTGACCTTTGGTCTCACTTATCTTACCCATCAGAATGCATAGTATATAAGCAAAAGACCTATAAAGATTTTTTAAATAAATTAATTAATTAATAAAATAAAATAAAAAGCCCAGACAAAGCATTGTTAAACAACAGAAAACGTCCAAAAATATTGTTAAGTTCATTTTGTGTGGAGGGTATGGAGCCTGTTCATAAGCATGGTTTGTATACCCAATAAAATTCCAATAAAGAAAACTATTTTTCCCCTTAGAGAGCATTTATCAAAAAGAACTAGATTCTGGGTTAAGGATGGGTCATATGTTCATTCCCATCTCAGCACTGGAATCCCATCTGGCTCAGACCTAAACATAAGACTAGAGTCTCTATGACTTCACATGTGCATCAATCTTGTTGTATAGAAAATACTAAAATCTTTTGCCTCATGTTCTGCGAAGTTCCCTGAATCTTGAGGGAAGGAATTTGATGGGGACATGCCATTCATGACTAAGTGTTCCAAAGTCTCCAGCACTTTGTACACTGTTCAGTTGTGGTCCCTTTCTTGTTCTCATTGATTGCAGGATGAAGCTCCTCTGGTGATGACTGAGAGATGCACTGATCTGTGAGAATAGCGGGATACCCTTAGGATTCATTTCTTTGTTACCTTCCTTGAGCAGAACAATGCATTTGGTTTTTCCCTAGGAAAGACTAGGTAGGTCACTGGCAATTTTTGTGCTACTGTTGCAATAATCTATCTTGCCAGCAAGTCACCACTGTAAATCTCAGGGTTTGGGGTTGCTCTTTTCCTTTCTCCTCTGGTAGGGCACAGAGTACCTTCCAGTGCCATGAATATCAATCAGTTAGAATAATGGTCTTAGGTAAACACCAGCTCATGATTAAATGAGTAATGTATGTTTGTTTTTAGCAATAGGCCCTTACCATCACTTTGTGGAGAGCAACCGATAGCCTGAGTTGTTTGAAGATTTCCATGGTGCCACTTTGGCCTACAACTTGATTCGATATAACTTATTCCTGGCACTGGAGGTTGAATTTTGTGACTAGATATCTAAGTGGTGCTTGCTCTCCCCCAATTTATACAACCTTCATATACTCATGTATTTTAGGAAGATCTTACCATACTAAGGTTTTCATACAACCCTTCACATTGCCCTGATTTTTAGCTCTCCTCAGTAGTCACTTCCTTACTTGCCTTGTCCCTCCCATTCCAGTCACCTGTCTACTCATAATTATCTATTTCATATCCCCTTCCAAGGGAAATCCTTCGCTCACCCCTAGTGCATTACTCTATACCTAATCTCTGTAATTGTAGTAATTGTAATCTGCTTATCCAAGGCTTTACAGCTACTACCCATATATAAGCAAATATATACCATATTTGTCTTTTGGAGGTACCTCACTCAGAATGATTTTTTTTTCTAGTTCCATCTATTGACCAGCAAATTTCATGATCCATCTTTGGAATAGCTGAGTAATATTCCATTGGTTAAATGTATTACATTTTCTTGATCTATTCATCCATTAATGGACATCTAAGCTGTTTCCAATTTCTGATTATTTTGAATAAAAGCCATAATGAACATGGTTAAGCAAGGATCTTTGTAGAAGGATATAGAGTCCTTTGAGTATACACCCAAGAGTGGTATAGCTGGACCTTTGAGTAGACCTATTCTCATCTTCCGGGAGAACTCCCACACTGATCGCCACAGAGGCTATATTAATTTGCCGTCCAACCATCAATAGGTGAGTATTTCCCATACTCTGCATCCTCACCAACATGAATTGCTATTTGTTTTATGAATCTTGGTGTGTTCTGACTGGTGTAAAATTAAATCTCCAATAGTTTTGGCATGTCCTTGATGACTGAGGGTGCTGAACATTAAGTATTCCTTGCCCATTTGCTTTTCCTGCTTTGATAACTCTCCATTTAGATCTGTGTCCCATTTTAAATTGGGTTATTCATTTTCTTGACACCTAGTATTTTTGAGTTCTTTGTATATTTAGGACACTAACCCTGTATTAGATGTGTAGTTGATCATATATAAATCTGCCCTACCTGAAGTTACTCCAGTCAAGTTTTCTGTCACAGTGTTGCAAATACAATTAACAGAAAGCCCTTATTACAGATATTCCAGATAGCTGCCTTGCCCTGTCTACCATATGAGAACTCAAGTAAAAAATTAAGAAAGTCATTTCTCACCATAGCTTCCTGTATATGTTTTTAAGGTTAAGCCTAAAGATAGTAACTGAAAAACAAATAGTTTCTTTAGCTCATGTATAATTATGGGCTGCCCCATCTAGGAATCCATCCCATCTGCAGACACCAAACCCAGACACTATTGCTGATGCCAAGAAGCGCTGCTGGCAGGAGCCTGGTATGGCTGTTCCCTGAGAGGTTCTGCCAGCACCTGACTAATACAGATGCTGATACTCACAGCCAACCATCTGACTGAACCTAGGGAACCCAATGAAAGAGCTAGGGGAAGGACTGAAGGACTGAAAATATTACAATTTTCAGATGCCTCGATATTGGATTTCTCAGATTTCAGAACTTGTTTATATGCTCCTCAGCGTATGCTGTTTCATTTTATAAAAGTTCCCAAATATAAGAGGTGGTTTACACAAAGAATACTGGTCTCAAGATAGAGTTATGAATTTAAATCTCAACGAAACATATACATGAACATTGCCTTTTATGTCATTTTGTGCTTCAATATCCTTAATGCAAAATAAAAATTGCATTACTCACCTGATGAGGTGGTAAAGGACATGTATATGTTTTCACAATGCCTAACATAACAGAACAATTTAAATATACTGACTGTATCCCAAGATCCTTTACGCAACACTTTTCTTGTTTAGATGCATTATTTTATCACCCAATAAATGGTCATTCATTTCCTCTCCTCTCCACGGGGTACTAAGTTTCTGCTTAGAATTACCAGGTATAATTGAAATTGCTAGTAGGTATAAGCTCTTCCACTAGGAAGCTATACAGAACATTACCTTTTTGAAATGTTCATGCTGCAAAATGGTGGTTTAATAACCACAGGGGGACATAAGAAGGCCATTGGCAGATGTCTTTCCTCTTTTGAAAGTTCTACATGTTGATGACAGTGATTCTTGCCCCTAAATTTGCTATGTGAGTAATGGAACTAGAACAAATGCATGTGATCGCCTCAGTCAAAACTGGACTGAACACTGGAGCAAGCAAGCATATATTCCTTTACGATGTGTGATACATAAATTAAGCTGATCTGTTGTTTCTTGGAATATATGGAAAGCAGTTCTTAGATTTGGGGCCATTCTCAGTCTCTTCTAACACTTTCATTGTATTGATCCTGGGAAGATAAAAATAGATTTTCTTTGGGAATATAAAATTATATACAAAATGAAAAGTTTTCCATTTCAATTCCTTGCTAGAGTAGTGCATCTCTAAAATTGCATCTTATATTTAACTGCCCCCAAATTCAAGATAAAAAGATTTCCTATGGCTATTTTCTATCAAAAAAAATGTTTCTTTATGGCCAAGTCATCTCAACGGGCATCAAAATGTAGGTTAAGTCTTGTCCTTATGTCATAAAGAACATGATTTTTGTGAAAATATGTGTGGGTATCATGTTTCTCAGGGAATGTCTACCTAACACTCAACTTGTGTACATGTATACATGTATACATGTAAACATCAAAACGCAATTATCAACAGCCTTCATGAGTCACTCTGACATCCTTGTTAAGAACAGAGCAATATTGAAGCAAAGAAGAGACATACTATATTCTCTGAACCTAGCTGCACACAATTATTGGTTTTATTTCTTAGCAATCTCAAAGGAGACTAATGTAGCTATAAAGAGATTTGGTTGAATTAGTCTAATCAACTAACTATCCCACCTCAATAATTATAGCTAGATTTACTGGACAGCTCACCAAGGACATAACACATTACCTATTTTATCATTGAAGCTTTTATAGCACATACCATTCCAACTCCATTTTATAGAAAGCCAACCAAAGTATAGAGAAGAAGGCTGGCTGTGTGCGCTTCGTGGAGGTACATCCTAAGTGCTATGAACTTGGGAACATCACTGAGCCTAATGAAAATGACCATACTGCACCTTCTAGGTAGAATGATAACAAGATGTAAACACAAGCCACCTGGACCAAAGAGCAAGTTCTTAGGTCATACCACTCACTGGTGTCTAACATCTCCATGCCAAATCCAAATAGCACTATTCTGAGTATATGAAACAGCAATTCACATCGTTAAAAATCTACTTGATGATTGTTTAACGAGGATCATTACCTTATTTTTCTTATCAAGTATTCTCTTTTGGGTGAAAGAAAAGTGTTAAATTCAAAGAACCCTAGGCTTTTGCTAGGGTCTTTATTTCCAAAATGGATTCAATGAGTATATTTATCTCAGTTTTTATAATTCCAGCAACAAGGATCCATTTTGCATAGTTGTTTAAAAACCCATCATTCATTGGTCTTCGAGTCCTGCTTTCTTTGGACAGGACTAGGTGACAAAGTCAGTGAATATTCTGGTTGTTTTTTATTGCCTACTTTATACAACGAAAACTCCAAGAGTCAACTGGGATGAGAAAATCTCAATTGAAGTTTGTTTTTGTGTTTGTGTTTGTGTTTTTGTTTTAAGATCAGATTGGCTTTTGGCCATTGTCTTGACTGTTGATTAATGTGAGAAAACCCAATCCACTGTGGGTAGTGTCAACCACACAGAGGCAAATGGGACTGAGTAAGAAATCCAGCAGGAATTCAAGGACAAGAGCAAGAGCGATACTGAGAATCAGACAGACAGACAGGCAGACAGACAGTATACGTGGGTGTGTGATTCTCCCTCTCTCTGTGAGAGAGGGGGAGAGAGAGAGAGAAAGAGGGAGAGAGAAGAGAGAGAAGAGAAGAGAAGAGAAGAGAAGAGAAGAGAAGAGAAGAGAAGAGAAGAGAGGAGAGAGGAGAAAGAAGAGAGAGAAGAGAGAAGAGAGAGAAGAGAGAGGAGAGAGAGGAGAGAGATGAGAGAGAGGAGAGAGGGGAGAGAGAGGAGAGAGAGGAGAGAGAACAGAGAGGAGAGAGAGGAGAGGAGAGAGGAGAGAGAGGAGAGAAAGGAGAGAAGAGAGAAGAGAGAAGAGAGAAGAGAGAAGAGAGAAGAGAGAGGAGAGAGGAGAGAGGAGAGAGGAGAGAGAGAAGAGAGAGAAGAGAGAAGAGAGAGAAGCAGTGTTCTCCCTGCCTTAACTTCCCTGGAATTGTAAACTAAAGCAAACCAGTCCTTCCCCGGGATATTTTTTGTCAGAGTATTTCATCATGGTAGCAGAAAAGTAACTAGAACACTTTGGGGTGTCTGCATCTTCAGTCTTTGAGAAGCTTGGTATTACTCCTCCCAATGTAGGACCATAATATCAATTTCCAAAGTTAATGTCTTGCCATTGCCACCCTTCTAGTCACCAGGTCAAAGGATTACCCTCTGTGCCTCACATGGATCACAAAGCATCAATATCTCCAAGTCAATATGTTTGCTGAGTAGCCAGACCCTTAGCTTCCCACATTATAATGGCTTTCAAGGTCATGTTTTAAATTTACTTTTTGTCTCAAAAAAACCTTACAGAACACTTAATGTATCTATGTATTACTCAAACTGTTAGGAATAAACGTATAAATTATACCAAAAAAAGTTCTCCTTTTATCTGGTAAGGAGACAGAAAAACGAGACAATAGAAATGTGGTGCCATGATATAATGTATGAAGTACTTAACAGTATGCTAAAGCAGGCCAGGGAATAGTGGATGTGTGGGGAAAAGAACCTTCAAGGGCAGGATATTTATGTCACGATATGAGCAAAGTGAGGAAATGAGGCTTACAGCCATCTTCCCAAAAGACATGTGGGAAGAGAAGACACTTAGTTTGATGAGCATGCACAAAGTCACATAGCTAAGTGAGCAACGGAGTGAAAGAGATGGGATCAGAGGCATGGGGTCTTACAGGGTGCTGTAGACCATGCAATAAAATGGCTCTTTTATTTTAAAAAAAATGATAGTGTGTTCATTTTGTATTTCTGCATAACAAAATGTGGCTAAAAAATTTAAGGCATGGTGGTGGATGTCTGTGACCTCAGCATTTGGAAAACCGAGATATAAAGATTGTGAGTTTGAAGCCAACGTAGGCTGCATAAAAATATCTTATATTGCAGAGTATAACAAAAATAATTGTTATAGTGAACAATCTTGAACAATTTCTATCAGTCAGGAGTTGAGTAATTAATTATACTTTCTACAAAAATCTTCAAAAGGATAAAATAAGACATCATCTACCTGTATCCTACTTGTAAGTATGTAACGGAAGAATATATTCTCAGCTCCTTCAAGATATTTGAAAAGCATCTTCCCTTTCAGATGTTTCACTCCCATCCCATCCTCTTCCATGTTTAGAAAATAGAAAACCTCTCAAATTCTTTCCAAAGATTATCCACAACAGTGTGGCAGTTTGTCTCTTGTTAGCCAGCAAAATGTCTCTTTGACTCAGGTACCTCTGTTTTCTGATTAGGTCAGGCCAGAATCTTGCTTCTTATGATTAATTCAGAGTTAATTGATTTGGGAGTTTAATTACATCTGAAAAAAAATCCCATTATCATCACAAGCTCTTCTTAGATTCAAGGGCAGGGTTTATATTCCACTCAAAAGGTGGAATGTAGGAGAGCTTAGAATTCTATCTACAATACATGGGGTGTCAGGGATTTGAAGCATGGTAGATTAACTCCATGCAAGTTTTGACTTGGTGATGTTGCCTAGAGGTTAGTATGTGGTAGAGTTTAGATAAACAATAGTACCACTGAGATGTATCAAGAGGCCATTTCCGTGGTATAGGCAATATTTGATGATAGGTTGTATGACTTTGCCTCACTGGCTTTGGTGTATGGGGCATGAATTCTGTGCTTGGAGGGCACAAAGCTCATCATCATGGATATCTGATGATTTTTTTTTAAATCCTCTTTACATTTTGAGGTCCCCTTCTTCTCCTCTACCAGCTGGACAAAGACTCCAACAGCTTTGGAGGCTTCCAAAGGCCTTGGCTTACTAAGTCGTGGAGGTTGTTCCTCACTGAATGTGACACGAATGCTGTTCCTGTGAGAAACTTCTACTATTTTGAAAACTAATTCATCATTTCCTTTAGGCTCTGGTTCCATCATAATTTATAGAGAAGCCCCACCAACCTCATTAATTGAGACCCCCATAATCACTATACTGAAGAGCACTCTTGGTATCTGTTATCTACTGTGTAAATTTTTGTTTGCTTGTGCAATTTCCGTACTGACACACACACACACACACACACACATTTTATCTGAAAGACTGCATGAATAGAGAAGCACCATGAAGATCAAACCACCAAACCCATAATGCCTTGCGAATAAATGTCTCAGTATCTCTCAAATTAATAAATAACAAGTCTCTAAATTTGCTCTCTCCATCAGTAATACCTAATCCCCAATCAAACATACAACATCTAAGGATGTGAGGACCAGCCATCCTTTTGTTGGTAAGCACTGGAGGATAAGGCTCTGATCTGCAGCTCAGTGAGAGACATTTTGGTTTCTATTTTTTGTTTTTTGTTTTATTTGGTTTTAAAGCTTTATTGTAGAAAACAGAGAGAGAGAGGGAAAAAGAGGCAGAGAAGTAGGCCAGCTATGGCCACATGGAAAGAGGGGAGAGGGAGAGCTAGAGATGAGAATAAGAGAGGTAAGAGCTTAAGTGTGGAAGACATTTTGAAGAGGTAACATTGTCCTGAGGACACTCTAGTGCCACTGATCCCTCCAAATGAGGATCAAATGAGATCAAGGCTCTTGTTTGTTCCATGGTGGAGCCTTCAAATAATTATTCAGTTGATAATTGGGCCAACTTTAGCTGGTTGCTACCCGAACTCTTAAAATTGAACTCACACTCAAAAGAATAGTTTGTATCCTGCTGGAACAGCTTCAAAACCTTTGGGGAACTATTCTGGGTTAGTTTTTATTTTTAATTTTACACAAAATTAGAGTTACCTAAGAAGAGGGGCCCAAAGCATTGTTTCCAGTAGATTGGCCTGGAGAATTAGCTTGGTTGATGATTGTTGTGGGAGGGTTCATCCTACTATGGGTAAAACCATTCTTAGGTAGGAGGGTCTAGGCTATGTAAGAAAGCTGAACAATGAGCCCTTTAGAACAATCCAGTAATTAGCATTCCACTGTTGTCTCCCTTTCAAGCTTCTGCCTTGAGTGACTGTCTTAGCATCTCTGGATGGTACACTGCAACCTATAAGATGGCATAAACCCATTCATCCCTGAGTTGCTTTGGCTGTGGCATTTATTACAGCAACAGATACCAGATTAGTACAGAAATAGAACTTACTTCTCTATGTGTGTGCAGATGCTGCTGGAGTGCTCAGTCACTTATATATGCATGTATGTAGAGAACAGATGAAAATTTTGGGTATTGTTTCCCAGGTCCCATCTACTTTATGTATTTATTTGTTTACTTACTTACTTACTTACTGTGGTGGTTTGAATATACTTTGCCCAGGGAGTGGAAATATTAGGAGGTGTGGCCTTGTTGGAGGAAGTCTGTCACTGTGGGGGTGAGCTTTTAGACACTCTCACTCGTGCTAGCTGCCTGGAAACCAGGCTTCTCCTGTTTGCATTTGGAACAAGATGTAGAACTCTAAACTCCTCTAAAGCCATGCCTGCCTGGACCCTGCTATGCTTTCTGCCATGATGCTAATGGACTGAACCACAAACCCTGTATGTCAGCCCTAATTAAATGCTATCCTTTATAAGAGTTGCCTTAATCATGATGTCTCTTTAATATAGCAATGGAAATCCCAACTCACTACAAGACATTGGCCTGGGACTTATCAAATAGGCTAGGCTGGCTTGCCAACGCCACCAAGAACACACCTGACTCTGCATCGTCTGAGCTGGGATTAGAAGCAGATCACCACACCTAGGTATTGTGAGTTCTCAGGGATCAAACTCAGGTCTCTATGCTCATTCCGCAAGCATTTTCTGACTGAGCCATCCCCCAGCCCCGCTGCTCACTTTGTACAAGAATGCCTTTACATCCAGTCTCTTGTGAGACAATACCCTAGACATCATTATGGTGCAGGCACATTAAAATGTTTCTTACCCCTTTCCTATATTGTAATAATAGGAAGGGCTCTTGGCTATTGAGAATGGCTAGGGCTGGAATGGCTGCACACACTTTTCCAGTTGTAAATTGCTTTCAGAGTTAAAAAGAAAAAGCCACAGTGTTCACAGCGCAGTGCATTTTCATTTCTGTTGCCTGCAACAATAGTCATTTGTATTATTTCCAATGAAAAACTTGTCATAAAAGTAGTCCTTTGTTTCTTTTATCTAAACAGTGCAGAGTTTCTTTAAATTGTGCCTTATTATTTCTTGTCTCTAGTTCTTCGGAACTCATAAAAACCCCTGAAAATGCCACTAAACTGTTGACAAGACAAAGCTGACCTTACTGCTCTCTAAAAGGTAAGCAAAAACACTATCTTGACAGAACCTTAGCAGCGCTTTAGAGGGTGAAGGGTCAGATTGATTGTGTGTGCAGTCTGGAAGTACAGTAGAAGGCAGATCTTCTGCTGTAAGAGTTGATTTGTGATGGGTGGCATCTATGCTAGGACAGTTTAGGCTTGGTGAACATTGCAAGGCTCACCGGGAAGTGAGAGTGCTTTGATGCTAATTACTGTAAAGTTGAATGTCTGATGTTTTTAGATGTCTTATTATAGACAATTAGGATTTTCCTAGACATGAAAAATATGTTACATATGCATGAGAGGAGTGACTTGGGAGAGTGAAATATTATTAAGACAGGACTACTGCAGACAGTGAATGGCATTGCCCTCTCAGCGTCTGGATATAGATCACCCTGCTTCAAAACTAATTGCAAATGTTAAGATTATTGATTCAGTTAGAATTAAGGGTTCCTAATTTTGGCTAATGACTAAGGGTTGATTAAATGATTTCTGTCAGATGTTACTAATTGCTTTTGTTTTGTGATAAAATTCCTTGAAGGAGAAAACATCCTTTGTGACTCAGTTTCTGGGAGTTCAGTCCACATCTTCATCACCCAGGAAACCCATCAGCCACAGGAGTCTATCATAGAAGAGATTATTCACTCCATGGTGAACAGAAAGCAGAAAGAGGGGGACTGGTGACCCGGAGCAACCAGTAACAGAAAGCCCTAGTGGCCCATTACATCCACCTTGACATTACCTCCTAAAGTCTTCAGAACTTCCCCGGATAGTATTCCCACTAGAGAGCAGACATTGACCGTGTATGCCTGTGGGAACAGTTCGTGCTCAGTCTACAATGGGCACTGAGTGCAACCTGCCATCTTCACCCCAGGTAGCATGGTCTTCATACTTCATGTCGCTTTCCCTTGGGACATTCTGTATTATACCCATGCCATTGTTCCTGGACTGAAATGCCAGGCTTACTCAGGAGTTTATTACTGTGTTTTTATTCATTCTAGTAGAAACTTTTGTGTAATATCATGCTTTCATGTAGAAAAACCCAAGCTAACCACTACATATTTCTTATCAAGAAAAATCTACCCATCTCCCAAAAAGCATTTATGACACCTGAGTTCCTGCCTTACGCCTCGGGGAACAGGCTTGTATCTACTTGATTTTATTTCACAGACCATAATGCAGTTCATTGTAGGTGCTTTGTGGACATAGTAGGAATATTCTAGAAGTAAAATTCATAGCACTTTCTTCAAAAATTACTCCCTAGGAATCAACTGAAAGAAGAACAAGCAGTTTCTTGTGGATTTGACCCTTGTCAAAATCCATCCCTCTCATCCTGCAACCCAAGCTCCTTTCACTGTTTAAAAGCCCATTGTATGTCTTCCTCAAACGCGCACTACATAAACTTTCCACTATTCTTCTTGATAAGGACAACTACATGCTGGAAGAAATGAATATGGCATCAAGAAACTAAAATTATAGAAAAACCTGCAAGTATAGCAATAGCTACTGTTGACTACTTGGGTGAAGCAGTAACTTTCCTCTGCTTTCAAGTTAGAACGATCAGTTGTATAAACCTGGATTTTCTCTCTCTCTCTCTTTTCCCCTTTATTGGAAAGGATTTTTGCAAGTTGTTTTATGGGCCATGAACTATTTAAAATTTCTTGACCTTAAGTCATTGTCAAAATTTTACATACATACACATATACACAACCATACAAATACTTTTATAGTATATTTTTCACATACCACGTGAGAGCATATATGTATGTGTATGCATATACATACATATACGTATATATACATAAATATGTATATACATATATTTCTAAAACAAAAATAGACATATATCACAAATATAAATAAAAAGAAGGGACTAAGGAGGGGTACACAGGAGCATTTGGAGGGAAGAAAGTGAAAGGAGAAATTATGTAATTATATTGTGAACTCAAAAAATAGATAATTTTTAAAAGGAGCAATTGTCTGTCTCTCCTAGTGTGTAGCTTTCAGGTATTTATGCTGTCATTTGATTCAATAATGTGTTGCCCCCTTCTTCAAAACAAATGATGGTTTGCTTGTAATTTTCCACTATTTTATATAAATGCTCATTACTTTTTTAAAGGCCATGTGATTTTGATGCTGTCTAAATCTTACTGAGGTTATTAAATAGATCTGCATATATTTCTACCACACATTTCTTTTTTTTTAACTTTTTTTTTATTACGTATTTTCTTCAATTACATTCCCAATGCTATCCCAAAAGTGCCCCCCCCACTCCCCCCTCCCCTACCCACCCATTCCCATTTTTTGGCCCTGGCATTCCCCTGTACTGGGGCATATAAAGTTTGCCTGACCAATGGGCCTCTCTTTGCAGTGATGGCCGACTAGGTCATCTTTTGATACATGTGCAGCTAGAGTCAAGAGCTCTGGGGTACTGGTTAGTTCATAATGTTGTTCCACAGATAGTGTTGCAGATCTCTTTAGCTCCTTGGATACTTTCTCTAGCTCCTCCATTGGGGGCCCTGTGATCCATCCAATAGTTGACTGTGAGCATCCACTTCTGTGTTTGCTAGGCCCGGGCCTAGTCTCACAAGGGACAGCTATATCACTGTCCTTGCAACAAAAGCTTGCTAGTGTATGCAATGGTGTCATCGTTTGGAGGCTAATTATGGGATGGATCCCTGGATATGGCAGTCTCTAGATGGACCATCCTTTTGTCTCAGCTCCAAACTTTGTCTCTGTAACTCCGTCCATGAGTGATTGTTTCCAATTCTAAGAATGAGCAAAGTGTCCACACTTTGGTCTTCATTCTTCTTCAGTTTTATATGTTTTGCATATTGTACCTTATATCTCACTATACTAACTTTCTGGGTTAATATCCACTTATCAGTGAGTACATTTGATTTGAGTTCTTTTGTGATTGGGTTACCTCACTCAGGATGAGGCCCTCCAGGTCCAACCATTTGCCTAGGAATTTTGTAATTCATTCTTTTTAATAGCTGAGTAGTACTCCATTGTGTAAATGTACCACATTTTCTGTATCCATTGCTCTGTTGAGGGGCATCTGGGTTCTTTCCAGCTTCTGGCTATTATAAATAAGGCTGCTATGAACATAATGGAGCATGTGTCCTTCTTACCAGTTGGGACATCTTCTGGATATATGCCCAGGAGAGGTATTGTGGGATCCTCCGGTAGTACTATGTCCAATTTTCTGAGGAACCGCCAGACTGATTTCCACAGTGGTTGTACAAGCTTGCAATCCCACCAACAATGGATGAGTGTTCCTCTTTCTCCACATCCTCGCCAGCATCTGCTGTCACCTGAATTTTTGATCTTAGCCATTCTGACTGGTGTGAGATGGAATCTCAGGATTGTTTTGATTTGCATTTCTCTGATGATTAAGGATGTTGAACATTTTTTCAGGTGTTTCTCAGCCTTTCAGTATTCCTCGGGTGAGAATTCTTTGTTCAGCTCTGAGCCCCATCTTTTAAGGGGGTTATTTGATTTTCTGGAGTCCACCTTCTTGAGTTCTTTATATAAGTTGGATATTAGTCCCCTATCTGATTTAGGATAGGTAAAGATCCTTTCCCAATATGTTGGTGGTCTTTTTGTCTTATTGACGGTGTCTTTTGCCTTGCAGAAGCTTTGCAGTTTCATGAGGTCCCATTTGTCAATCCTCGATCTTACAGCACAAGCCATTGCTGTTCTATTCAGGAATTTTTTCCCTGTGCCCATATCTTCTAGACTTTTCCCCACTTTCTCCTCTATAAGTTTCAGTGTCTCTGGTTTTATGTGAAGTTCCTTGATCCACTTAGATTTGACCTTAGTACAAGGAGAGAGGAATGGGGCGATTCGCATTCTTCTACATGATAACAACCAGTTGTGCCAGCACCATTTGTTGAAAATGCTGTCTTTCTTCCACTGGATGGTTTTAGCTCCCTTGTCGAAGATCAAGTGACCATAGGTGTGTGGGTTCATTTCTGGGTCTTCAATTCTATTCCATTGGTCTACTTGTCTGTCACTATACCAGTACCATGCAGTTTTTATCACAATTGCTCTGTAGTAAAGCTTTAGGTCAGGCATGGTGATTCCACCAGAGGTACATTTATCCTTGAGAAGAGCTTTTGCTATCCTAGGTTTTTTGTTATTCCAGATGAATTTGCAGATTGCTCTTTCTAATTCGTTGAAGAATTGAGTTGGAATCTTGATGGGGATTGCATTGAATCTGTAGATTGCTTTTGGCAAGATAGCCATTTTTACAATGTTGATCCTGCCAATCCATGAGCATGGAAGATCTTTCCATCTTCTGAGATCTTCTTTAATTTCTTTCTTCAGAGACTTGAAGTTTTTATCATACAGATCTTTCACTTCCTTAGTTAGAATCATGCCAAGATATTTTATATTATTTGTGACTATTGAGAAGGGTGTTGTTTCCCTAATTTCTTTCTCAGCCTGTTTATTCTTTGTATAGAGAAAGGCCATTGACTTGTTTGAGTTAATTTTATATCCAGCTACTTCACCGAAGCTGTTTATCAGGTTTAGGAGTTCTCTGGTGGAATTTTTAGGGTCACTTATATATACTATCATATCATTTGCAAAAAGTGATATTTTGACTTCCTCTTTTCCAATTTGTATACCCTTGATCTCCTTTTGTTGTTGAATTGCTCTGGCTAATACTTCAAGTACTATGTTGAAGAGGTAGGGAGAAAGTGGGCAGCCTTGTCTAGTCCCTGATTTTAGTGGGATTGCTTCCATCTTCTCTCCATTTACTTTGATGTTGGCTACTGGTTTGCTGTAGATTGCTTTTACCATGTTTAGGTATGGGCCTTGAATTCCTGATCTTTCCAAGACTTTTATCATGAATGGGTGTTGGATCTTGTCAAATGCTTTTTCTGCATCTAAGGAGATGATCATGTGGTTTTTGTCTTTGAGTTTGTTTATATAATGGATTACATTGATGGATTTTCATATATTAAACCATCCCTGCATCCCTGGAATAAAACCTACTTGGTCAGGATGAATGATTGCTTTAATGTGTTCTTGGATTCGGTTAGCGGGAATTTTATTGAGGATTTTTGCATCGATATTCATAAGGGAAATTGGTCTGAAGTTCTCTATCTTTGTTGGATCTTTCTGTGGTTTAGGTATCAGAGTAATTGTGGCTTCAAAGAATGAATTGGGTAGAGTTCCCTCTACTTCTATTTTGTGGAATAGTTTGTGCAGAACTGGGATTAGATCTTCTTTGAAGGTCTGGTAGAACTCTGCACTAAACCCATCTGGTCCTGGGCTTTTTTTGGCTGGGAGACTATTAATAACTGCTTCTATTTCCTTAGGGGATATGGGACTGTTTAGATCGTTAACTTGATCCTGATTTAACTTTGGTACCTTGTATCTGTCTAGAAATTTGTCCATTTCGTCCAGGTTTTCCAGTTTTGTTGAGTATAGCCTTTTGTAGAATGATCTGATGGTGTTTTGGATTTCTTCAGGATCTGTTGTTATGTCTCCCTTTTCAGTTCTGATTTTGTTAATTAGGATGTTGTCCCTGTGCCCTCTAGTGAGTCTAACTAAGGGTTTATCTATCTTGTTGATTTTCTCAAAGAACCAACTTCTCGTTTGGTTAATTCTTTGAATAGTTCTTCTTGTTTCCACTTGGTTGATTTCACCCCTGAGTTTGATTATTTCCTGCCGTCTACTCCTCTTGGGTGAATTTGCTTCCTTTTTTTCTAGAGCTTTTAGATGTGTTGTCAAGCTGCTAGTATGTGCTCTCTCCCGTTTCTTCTTGGAGGCACTCAGAGCTATAAGTTTCCCTCTTAGAAATGCTTTCATTGTGTCCCATAGGTTTGGGTATGTTGTGGCTTCATTTTCATTAAACTCTAAAAAGTCTTTAATTTCTTTCTTTATTCCTTCCTTGACCAAGGTATCATTGAGAAGAGTGTTGTTCAGTTTCCACGTGAAAGTTGGCTTTCCATTATTTATGTTGTTATTGAAGATCAGCCTTAGGCCATGGTGGTCTGATAGGATACATGGGACAATTTCAATATTTTTGTATCTGTTGAGGCCTGTTTTGTGACCAATTATATGGTCAATTTTGAAGAAGGTCCCGTGAGGTGCTGAGAAGAAGGTATATCCTTTTGTTTTAGGATAAAATGTTCTGTGGATATCTGTCAGATCCATTTGTTTCATAACTTCTGTTAGTTTCACTGTGTCCCTGTTTAGTTTCTGTTTCCATGATCTGTCCACTGATGAAAGCCACCACACATTTCTTAGCTCTAACTACTGCTACCAAGTTGAAATGCACTCACAAAGAGTTCATATTACATTAACCCCTCATTTTATCTTGTAACCCATTCTTCCTGAGACTCATAAATTCAAGGTTAAAGTCAATAAAATTGATTGTAAAACATTCTGGGAAAAACATATGTACACTCACCTTATAATAACCATAAAAGTGTATAGGTGCCCCCATAAAAACTGATGATACTGCGATTTGATCCCTGTAAGCTCTTGGAAAATCTCTAGTGCAAGCAATGTGGACCTGGTTTTACTCATGAGAGATTATATATCGAGTGCATGAAGCAGGAGAGAGATCACTCTACAAACATTATTTTCTTTCTTTTTCAATATGAATATATGTTTTTCTGCCACTCTTACTTCTTTTTAGAAAAATCAAAGTAAATTTTGATCAGTAAAGAATGAGCTTACTCATGACAGTGGTATTAATTACTCTCAGTAAAAAAAAAAAAATCAAGGTTTTTTGGTGTGATGATATAATTCCTTATTCATAAGTGATTATTGGTATTACAAATATAACTATCATTTTAGTTTATTGAATATGTGTGTTATTAGACATATTAGAGGACTTCCTGCAGGAACTGGATTTGCTTTTAATGTCCCCTCCGGAAGGACTAATGCATCTGTTGAGAACTAGCATCATCACTGTGCAGTATACGGTTCAGCATCATGTTTGGTAGAACAACTGGATTCAAGTTCTGTCTTCTCTATTGCCACTGTGACTTCAGGTTGTTTATTTAAACCCTTTGATAACTAGTCTCCTCCTTTCTAGAACAAAGACATTAATTATCATGTTTAGCTTAATAGATCACCATACGAAACAAATTAATGTAAATGATTCAAAAGTTTGGTTTTTAAATGCAAAGTTTCTTCTCTTGTGGATTTCAAAATATTATTTGATTCTTAAGTTTTTGACTGACAGGTCACATTTTCTTTGAGATTGTAAGTCTTGAGCTTAAAAGTATATGTCTTCAGTTTGAGAAAATAAAGTATCAAAATGTATTCTGAGGTCTGAGCTGTTTGCTATGTACCTAGACAAAAAATTGTTATTGCTTTCAATATAACTTTTTATTTAAAAACTTAACTCTAATGGATGTCAGATCTTCCATTTTCTTTATAAGTTATATTATTAAACTAGGTTACTCTCCAGAGAGAATGGAAAGAAGAAATGGAATGCCACCTTTACATTTAGCAATACTTTTTCTGTTCTTTTAGCTTGGCCATTCAAGGTGAACCCTCTTCAAAGTTCATTTTATCCACGACATTAACCTTGTGTTTCTTTTAGAACACTCTCTTCTGATATGTGAGTCATGGGGCATCTGGTGCCTTTATCAGAAACTAAGGAACAGATGTGTGGTTTAGTGAGTACACACAAACACGGGAAGGTCAAAGGCTGGTGCCTCACTGCTTTGCTATGTGGGGGAAAAGATAGAAATGATTCACTTGCTTGGGACATTTATTCCTTGAAACAGCAACATCACAGAAACCATCATTTTATTTATTTTTCTATGAAAGCTTAAAAGGATCTAATGATATATATATATATAAAATCTTTGAGTTGTTAATAATTTTCTGCGAATCCAGATGGTGGATATCAAAATATGTTCTGGAGACCAAACCAAGGGATGAACACACATGTTAAGATTTTTCTTCATTGACTATGAACAGGCATTTCTTCAATATATTTCTTCCGTATATAAACATTCAGCTCACATGAGAAACTGTGGGGTCACTTGCCATGTGAGGTGCTCTACTTGTTTTCTTTCTAAACTCATCCCCAGAGTCTCTTAAATCAGAAGCAAAACCAAAAAACAAAACAAAACAAAAAAAAACAAAAACAAAAACAAAAAGCAAAAACAAAAACATGCCCAGGAGGAACACAAACTACATCCAATGGGTTTAAAAAACAAGCATTGAACATTGTTTGCACATGTGTTTTGTTGTTGTTGTTGTTTTGACAAATAGATATTGGGTAATTAATTAGGGGACCTATCCTTAGGGAAGATTGATTTTCCCACTTTAGAAATCATTCATTGTTGATAGTTGTTCATCCAAGTACAGGACCATGTGAAAATTCCCCAGCTGTGCTAGTATGTCAGCAGGTGTTACCATTGTTCATGCAATGAAGTCGTAAGGTTGAGAATTCATGGCTGCAGCTTTTCTGCTTTATATAGAGAACATAATCTCAGAGCACCACAGACCCTGATCCTCTGACTCCTACAATTCTTTCCTACCTCTGCAATATTTCCTGCGCCTTGGATTTAGAGATAGTGATACAGATGTATGAAGAGGGACTGGGTACCCCACAGTCTAGCATTCTCTGAATTTGATCAGTAATGGATTTCAGTAATAGTCTCTGTTTCATGGGAATCAAAGCTTCTTCAATGAGTGTTGAGAGGTTCACTGATCTGAGGGTATAAGGAGAAGTTTACAGAGTACACATAGAAATCATTCTGGTTTAGAAAATGGCTCTAACTGCCATATCCGGGGATCCATCCCATAATCAGCTTCCAAACGCTGACACCATTGCATACACTAGCAAGATTTTATCGAAAGGACCCAGATGTAGCTGTCTCTTGTGAGACTATGCCTGGGCCTAGCAAACACAGAAGTGGATGCCCACAGTCAGCTAATGGATGGATCACAGGGCTCCCAATGGAGGAGCTAGAGAAAGTAACCAAGGAGCTAAAGGGATCTGCAACCCTATAGGTGGAACAACATTATGAACTAACCAATACCCCGGAGCTCTTGACTCTAGCTGCATATGTATCAAAAGATGGCCTAGGCGGCCATCACTGGAAAGAGAGGCCCATTGGACACGCAAACTTTATATGCCCCAGTACAGGGGAATGCCAGGGCCAAAAAAGGGGAGTGGGTGGGTAGGGGAGTGGGGGTGGGTGGCTATGGGGGACTTTTGGTATAGCATTGGAAATGTAAATGAGCTAAATACCTAATAAAAAATGGAAAAAAAAAGAAAAAGAAAATGGCTCTAGTAGATTCTCCTCTAGGTTCCATGGCCTCACCAGCTGCAGGCAATTGGCCAGCTTTACAGTAGCATCAGGCTTGAATTTATTCCTATTGAGTAGGCAGTAAGTCCAGATAAGATGGCTGTTGGCTACTCCCAAGATCATTGCTACTACTGCACCTTTGGAGGGTATCTTGTAAAACTGATCATTGCTGGAGTGCATAGGCATCAGAGTAGGGTAAGAATATTCACTGATGTTTTCCAAGGCAACTTTCATAGCACCTTACAGAGTTATGAGAGCTGTTCCTCAGGGAAGTGGGGTTAAGACCAGATCCAGGTAGGTCCATTCCTCAGAGTCCTGTTTCCTCAGTTCCTCTGTCTGTCTGTCTGTCTGTCTGTCTGTCTGTCTGTCTCTGTCTCTGTCTCTGTCTCTGTCTCTGTCTCTCTCTCTCTCTCTCTCTCTCTCTCTCTCTTTCTCTCTCTGTGTGTGTGTGTGTGTGTGTGTTACCTCCACAATAAAGTCTTACCTTCAGATTTTGGGGGACAACCAAGTAGTTAGTCCTAGGAATGTGTACACATTATTAACACAAAATGGACTCAGCTTTCTATGTTTAATTTGCTTATTTCTTTAATAATTACAGACAAGGAGCCCATGAATTCGAAATGGGAGGGCATGGAAAGAATTGGAAATTACAGAGGTGAGGAGAAGTGATGTAAATATAGTTTCAAAATTCTCAAAACTTTAAATACAAGTAAAAGAAAAAAATTTTAAAAACATGAAATTGGTTGGTTAGGGAAGTGGGATTGGATCTGGAAGGCACTGGGGGTGACCATAATCAAAATCTGTTTTATGAAGTTCTCAAAAATTAACAAAATATAATCTTTTTCAATGAAGACAACAAATGAAACTGTATGTTCTTGAAAATGTTGAAATCTCTTCTCACTATTCTGTGTTTTATTAATTTTTTAAATCACAGCCTCCTGCCTTGGCTTTTACCCCCACATTCAAACTCTAGAGAACATCAGTGTTAGGGGAGTTGAATAGAGTCGAAGCAGAAGGAAGCCATGCTCTCTCCCTCTTTCAGAAGGATGAAGCATCCATGTCAACACATGGAACTCAACATTTTAAGTACAGAAATGAGACCACTTTGGACTTAAAGGTATCTTAAGCCTTTGGACTGTTCTCTGTTAACTCCTACAACTTTTTTCATGTACATGCAAGAAGAAAATTAAGTTTGTTCAGCAACCTAAAAGACCAGTGGGAAGAGGAGAGGTTTGCTGTGTGAACTGAATTCTAAACATTATACCCAGTTTGAATATCAGATACAATGTTAGATTCTCCCACACCTCTGTTTCCACAGGTAACTAAAAACAAGCCAATTCACTTTGTACACCACTCCATGGTTTAACTTTGCATGCCTTCTCTCCCATATGAAATCACTTGCCACATTGAAGACTTTCAGCAATCCCTCCATTATTCTAATGATATTAGCAAACATTTTATCAGTTCTTCTAATCCCACTGTATTGGGCAGACTTTAGAGGGTTTTTGGACTTCTGGAGTTGCTGCTCAACTTTTGCCTTAATTACTTAGTGTGTAAATATGCTTATGCATTTTCATTTGTGGTTTCGGGATTTTGTTTTGCTAGCCTCTAAGATGAGGAAGAAAAGAAAACAAAGCATAAAGGTTCTTAAAATCTGCCCCCATTACAGCTGAGTAAAATTATAAATATGCATATGTTTTACAGAATTTTGAAAATAGAATTTCCTTCTTGCTATTTATTGCTAAGTGTTTTTGGCTCTTTTCTTTCCTCCCACCGCTGACCTCTTAGTAATAGAAAATGTTAGCATCAAGCATATGTTCTAATGAGATACCTCCTCCTGGAAATTCTCATTTTAAATGCTAGGGTTATGATCTCATAAATCAATTTCCATATTTGGTAAGCAGGAAAGGGGCCATTCTTCCCTGTTAGTGGAGATTTCTTACCCTTGAAATTGCATTTTGCAGACTGTGCCTAAGGCATACTATACACTGCATTTATGTTGTCAGGTGATATTATAAACATACATATATATTAACTTTTTAAGCATATATTTTCTTCCTCATTTTCTCAAGAGTCATAAAATCTCCTGAGTAAATGTTCAATTCCCAAGACTCAGATTGGTTTGCGAAAAATGTATCTGATAGATGCCAGTGGCTACCCAATTTCCATGGCTTATAGATGCCAGTGGCTACTCAATTTCTGTGGATTGGGTCTGATGCACTCTCTTTCTTGGTCAAATGGAGTGATCATTATAAATTTTCAACTTATTTCCTTCTACATTTAGGCATTCCCTTTGATTTCACTGTTTTCAAGATTGAAACTCATTTTGGGTGGCCTTAGATTATGAGTCAAAATAATAAGTTACAGAGTGCTTTAAGTTCCAACTACTATTTCCCCACAGAAAACTGTGGGCTGTGGATTTCCTGCATTTAATCAAAAGCAGTTAATTCTAATATTCTAATTCGTAATTCCATACAAATGCCAATAGATATATACTAAAAATGTGGGGTAGTTTCTAGTGGGTAAAATAGAAAACAAATCAAAAGGATATTTGCCCATACCCTGGTGTGTGTGTGCTCGGAATGCACTCACTGATTGTGTGCCTGCCCTGGTGTGTTGCCGACTTGCTGTATACTCACTGATTGTGTACCTGCAATGCATCTCAGCTGTGTAGAGGTGACCCTCATATGGAGAAAAGCATCCTCCTGCCCCTTAAAGAGTCCTTTCAAATCCATTAACAGATTTCACATACAGGCAATATGGGAACTGAGCGTGGTGGGTGGTGGGCTGAAAACCTAAGAAAAATTTAATGTGAGAGCAGAGGAGAATGCTTCATTTTGAAGATAATAAAGTTATGGATCCTTAAATTAATTTTCAGGGTGAGCACTTAGGTTTGTTAAAATAAATTAAAATGCAATTTGAGGTATGAAGCCAGATTATTGACTAAAACTGATAGAGCTTTGTAGATATAAGACTGGGTGAGGGAAAGGGATAAAATTTAGACTTTAGCACTGGTGTAACATTTAGTGTACTTCAGGACATCTATTGAGGAGTGTGGCAATGCACAGATTCACACTGGCATGTGATATGCACATGTTCGGTGAATGTTCCAGAATGACCTTCCTCCATGATTGGCATGTGCCTTTAATCCCACTGCTTATGGTAGGCCACTGAACAGACCCGGACTCCCCTCTCCTAGCTTCTCAGCTAATGTTTCAGGTTTTTTCTTTCTTTTCTTTCCGTGATATTTATTTTTGAGTCTCAGAGCCTTCAAATTTGTGTATATTTAACGTATGTTATATTGACCTGGTCCATGGGTCAGTTGACAGGGTCTGCAAAAGAGAGAATGGGGAATGAGAGGCAAGAGGCTCGAACAATGGAGGCAACACAGGCTATCTAAATTATGCTAAATTATGTTTTGCCCTGGCCATTACCTTAATCTCTCCTTGATAATCATTGTCTATAAACACCAGGAACAATTTGCAGTCCCTGCATGGTAGCACTGTTTCTTCTCAGTATCAGGCCAAACACACTCGGATAGAGGGGTCAGAACACTCCGGTGGGTAGGGCCTGAGTCCCATTTCTGGGGTTAGTACTATGTGGGAGGTGGAACTGAGGTCCAGTCCTGCACTTCCTGGGATTGCTCAACTAAGTTCTAAAAGGGATTGTTAGAGAACCGGAGAGCTTCTGGGACGGGCGGAAGCACAGAGCCGCTGAGGCAGCACCCTTGGCGGGCCGCAGACAGCCGGCCACTATCCGGACCAGAGGACAGGTGTCCGCCTGGCTTGGGAGACGGCCTCAGCCTCAGCAGCAGCGGTCGCCATCTTGGTTCCGGGACTCCCTGGAACTTAGGAATTTAGTCTGCACAGGTGAGAGTCTGCACCACAGAAGCTGACAGCTTCTGGGAACTGCCAAAGCAACACAGCTTCTGAGAGAGGCCCTGTTTTGGGCCTTCTTCTTCGACCAGGAGGAGGTCCAAAAACAAGATATCTGCGCACCTTCCCTGTAAGAGAGCTTGCCAGCAGAGAGTGCTCTGAGCACTGAAACTCAGAGGAGAGAATCTGTCTCCCAGGTCTGCTGAGAGACGGTAACAGAATCACCAGAAGAACAATCTCTAAACAGAGTCAACTATAACTACTAACTCCAGAGATTACCAGATGGCGAAAGGTAAACGTAGGAATCCTACTAACAGGAACCAAGACCACTCACCATCATCAGAACCCAGCACGCCCACTTTGCCCAGTCCAGGGCACCCCAACACACCCGAAAACCTAGACCTAGATTTAAAAGCATATCTCATGATGATGGTAGAGGACATCAAGAAGGACTTTAATAAATCACTTAAAGAAATACAGGAGAACACTGCTAAAGAGTTACAAGTCCTTAAAGAAAAACAGGAAAACACAATCAAACAGGTAGAAGTCCTTACAGAAAAAGAGGAAAAAACATACAAACAGGTGATGGAAATGAACAAAACCATACTAGACCTAAAAAGGGAAGTAGACACAATAAAGAAAACTCAAAGTGAGGCAACACTGGAGATAGAAACCCTAGGAAAGAAATCTGGAACCATAGATTTGAGCATCAGCAACAGAATACAAGAGATGGAAGAGAGAATCTCAGGTGCAGAAGATTCCATAGAGAACATCGACACAACAGTCAAAGAAAATACAAAATGCAAAAGGATCCTAACTCAAAATATCCAGGAAATCCAGGACACAATGAGAAGACCAAACCTACGCATATTAGGAGTGGATGAGAATGAAGATTTTCAACTCAAAGGACCAGCAAACATCTTCAACAAAATTATTGAAGAAAACTTCCCAAATATAAAGAAAGAGATACCTATGAACATACAAGAAGCCTACAGAACTCCAAATAGACTGGACCAGAAAAGAAATTCCTCCCGACACATAATAATGAGAACAACAAATGCACTAAATGAAGATAGAATACTAAAAGCAGTAAGGGAAAAAGGTCAAGTAACATACAAAGGCAAGCCTATCAGAATTACACCAGATTTTTCACCAGAGACTATGAAAGCCAGAAGAGCCTGGACAGATGTTATACAGACACTAAGAGAACACAAATTCAAGCCCAGGCTACTATACCCAGCTAAACTCTCAATTACCATAGATGGAGAAACCAAAGTATTCCATGACAAAACCAAATTCACACATTATCTCTCCACGAATCCAGCCCTTCAAAGGTTAATAACAGAAAAAAACCAATACAAGAACGGGAACAATGCCCTAGAAAAAACAACAAGGTAATCCCTCAACAAACCTAAAAGAAGACAGCCACAAGAACAGAATGCCAACTTTAACAACAAAAATAACAGGAAGCAACAATTACTTTTCCTTAATATCTCTTAACATCAATGGTCTCAACTCCCCAATAAAAAGACATAGACTAACAAACTGGCTACACAAACAAGACCCAACATTTTGCTGTTTACAGGAGACACATCTCAGAGAAAAAGATAGACACTACCTCAGAATAAAAGGCTGGAAAACAATTTTCCAAGCAAATGGTATGAAGAAACAAGCTGGAGTAGCCATCCTAATATCTGATAAGATTGACTTCCAACCCAAAGTCATCAAAAAAGACAAGGAGGGGCACTTCGTTCTCATCAAAGGTAAAACCCTCCAAGAGGAACTCTCAATTCTGAATATCTATGGTCCAAATACAAGGGCAGCCACATTCATTAAAGAAACTTTAGTAAAGCTCAAAGCACACATTGCACCTCACACAATAATAGTGGGAGACTTCAACACACCACTTTCACCAAGGACAGATCATGGAAACAGAAACTAAACAGGGACACAGTGAAACTAACAGAAGTGATGAAACAAATGGATCTGACAGATATCTGCAGAACATTTTATCCTAAAACAAAAGGATATACCTTCTTCTCAGCACCTCATGGTACCTTCTCCAAAATTGACCACCTAATAGGTCACAAATCAGGACTCAACAGATTCAAAAATATTGAAATTGTCCCATGTATCCTACCAGACCACCATGGCCTAAGACTGATCTTCAATAACAACATAAATAATGGAAAGCCAACATTCACATGGAAACTGAACAACACTCTTCTCAATGATACCTTGGTCAAGGAAGGAATAAAGAAAGAAATTAAAGACTTTTTAGAGTTTAATGAAAATGAAGCCACAACGTAACCAAACCTTTGGGACACAATGAAAAGCATTTCTAAGAGGGAAACTCATAGCTCTGAGTGCCTCCAAGAAGAAACGGGAGAGAGCACATACTAGCAGCTTGACAACACATCTAAAAGCTCTAGAAAAAAAGGAAGCAAATTCACCCAAGAGGAGTAGACGGCAGGAAATAATCAAACTCAGGGGTGAAATCAACCAAGTGGAAACAAGAAGAACTATTCAAAGAATTAACCAAACGAGGAGTTGGTTCTTTGAGAAAATCAACAAGATAGATAAACCCTTAGCTAGACTCACTAGAGGGCACAGAGACAAAATCCTAATTAACAAAATCAGAACTGAAAAGGGAGACATAACAACAGATCCTGAAGAAATCCAAAACACCATCAGATCCTTCTACAAAAGGCTATACTCAACAAAACTGGAAAACCTGGACGAAATGGACAAATTTCTGGACAGATACCAGGTACCAAAGTTGAGTCAGGATCAAGTTGACCATCTAAACAGTCCCATATCCCCTAAAGAAACAGAAGCAATTATTAATAGTCTCCCAGCCAAAAAAAGCCCAGGACCAGACGGGTTTAGTGCAGAGTTCTATCAGACCTTCAAAGAAGATCTAATTCCAGTTCTGCACAAACTTTTTCACAAGATAGAAGTAGAAAGTACTCTACCCAACTCATTTTATGAAGCCACTATTACTCTGATATCTAAACCACAGAAAGATCCAACAAAGATAGAGAACTTGAGACCAATTTCTCTTATGAATATCGATGCAAAAATCCTCAATAAAATTCTCGCTAACCGAATCCAAGAACACATTAAAGCAATCATCCATCCTGACCAAGTAGGTTTTATTCCAGGGATGCAGGGATGGTTTAATATACGAAAATCCATCAATGTAATCCACTATATAAACAAACTCAAAAACAAAAAACACATGATCATCTCGTTAGATGCAGAAAAAGCATTTGACAAGATCCAACACCCATTCATGATAAAAGTTCTGGAAAGATCAGGAATTCAAGGCCCATACCTAAACATGATAAAAGCAATCTACAGCAAACCAGTAGCCAACATCAAAGTAAATGGAGAGAAGATGGAAGCAATCTCACTAAAATCAGGGACTAGACAAGGCTGCCCACTTTCTCCCTACCTTTTCAACATAGTACTTGAAGTATTAGCCAGAGCAATTCGACAACAAAAGGAGATCAAGGGGATACAAATTGGAAAGGAGGAAGTCAAAATATCACTTTTTGCAGATGATATGATAGTATATATAAGTGACCCTAAAAATTCCACCAGAGAACTCCTAAACCTGATAAACAGCTTCAGTGAAGTAGCTGGATATAAAATTAACTCAAACAAGTCAATGGCCTTTCTCTACACAATGAATAAACAGGCTGAGAAAGAAATTAGGGAAACAACACCCTTCTCAATAGTCACAAATAATATAAAATATCTCAGCGTGACTCTAACTAAGGAAGTGAAAGATCTGTATGATAAAAACTTCAAGTCTCTGAAGAAAGAAATTAAAGAAGATCTCAGAAGATGGAAAGATCTCCCATGCTCATGGATTGGCAGGATCAACATTGTAAAATTGGCTATCTTGCCAAAAGCAATCTACAGATTCAATGCAATCCCCATCAAAATTACAACTCAAATCTTCAACGAATTAGAAGGAGCAATTTGCAAATTCATCTGGAATAACAAAAAACCTAGGATAGCAAAAACTCTTCTCAAGGATAAAAGAACCTCTGGTGGAATCACCATGCCTGACCTAAAGCTTTACTACAGAGCAATTGTGATAAAAACTGCATGGTACTGGTATAGAGACAGACAAGTAGACCAATGGAATAGAATTGAAGACCCAGAAATGAACCCACACACCTATGGTCACTTGATCTTCGACAAGGGAGCTAAAACCATCCAGTGGAAGAAAGACAGCATTTTCAACAATTGGTGCTGGCACAACTGGTTGTTATCATGCAGAAGAATGCGAATCGATCCATACTTATCTCCTTGTACTAAGGTCAAATCTAAATGGATCAAAGAACTTCACATAAAACCAGAGACACTGAAACTTATAGAGGAGAAAGTGGGGAAAAGCCTTGAAGATATGGGCACAGGGGAAAAATTCCTGAACAGAACAGCAATGGCTTGTGCTGTAAGATCGAGAATTGACAAATGGGACCTAATGAAACTCCAAAGTTTCTGCAAGGCAAAAGATACCGTCAATAAGACAAAAAGACCACCAACAGATTGGGAAAGGATCTTTACCTATCCTAAATCAGATAGGGGACTAATATCCAACATATATAAAGAACCCAAGAAGGTGGACTTCAGAAAATCAAATAACCCCATTAAAAAATGGGGCTCAGAACTGAACAAAGAATTCTCACCTGAGGAATACCGAATGGCAGAGAAGCACCTGAAAAAATGTTCAACATCCTTAATCATCAGGGAAATGCAAATCAAAACAACCCTGAGATTCCACCTCACACCAGTCAGAATGTCTAAGATCAAAAATTCAGGTGACAGCAGATGCTGGCGAGGATGTGGAGAAAGAGGAACACTCCTCCATTTTTGGTGGGATTGCAGGCTTGTACAACCACTCTGGAAATCCGTCTGGCGGTTCCTCAGAAAATTGGACATAGTACTACCGGAGGATTCAGCAATACCTCTCCTGGGCATATATCCAGAAGATGCCCCAATTGGTAAGAAGGACACATGCTCCACTATGTTCATAGCAGCCTTATTTATAATAGCCAGAAGCTGGAAAGAACCCAGATGCCCCTCAACAGAGGAATGGATACAGAAAATGTGGTACATCTACACAATGGAGTACTACTCAGCTATTAAAAAGAATGAATTTATGAAATTCCTAGCCAAATGGATGGACCTGGAGGGCATCATCCTGAGTGAGGTAACACATTCACAAAGGAACTCACACAATATGTACTCACTGATAAGTGGATATTAGTCCAAAACCTAGGATACCCAAGATATAAGATACAATTTCCTAAACACATGAAACTCAAGAAAAATGAAGACTGAAGTGTGGACACTATGCCCCTCCTTAGAAGTGGGAACAAAACACCCTTGGAAGGAGTTACAGAGACAAAGTTTGGAGCTGAGATGAAAGGATGGACCATGTAGAGACTGCCTTATCCAGGGATCCACCCCATAATCAGCATCCAAACGATGACACCATTGCATACACTAGCAAGATTTTATCGAAAGGACCCAGATGTAGCTGTCTCTTGTGAGACTATGCCGGGGCCTAGCAAACACAGAAGTGGATGCCCACAGTCAGCTAATGGATGGATCACAGGGCTCCCAATGGAGGAGCTAGAGAAAGTACCCAAGGAGCTAAATGGATCTGCAACCCTATAGGTGGATCAACATTATGAACTAACCAGTACCCCGGAGCTCTTGACTCTAGCTGCATATGTATCAAAAGATGGCCTAGGCAGCCATCACTGGAAAGAGAGGCCCATTGGACACACAAACTTTATATGCCCCAGAAAAGGGGAACGCCAGGGCCAAAAAGGGGGAGTGGACGGGTTGGGGACTGGGGGTGGGTGGGTATGGGGGACTTTTGGTATAGCATTGGAAATGTAAATGAGCTAAATACCTAATAAAAAAATGGAAAGAAAAAAAAAGAAATACTTACTGGGAGCAGTATTAAAAGGCAAAATTACAACATGTGGAGAGCCGTGAGCAATTGCAATCATGAGCCTCCGCTGTGCCTAACTGGTAACCAAGTAATGTGCTCAGGTGCAAGAGTAAATTTGTGCCAAGTCACTGCCCATCCCAGGGCATAGTTGGGGTGATGAGTGAGCAGCTAATCAGGAGCTGACACGTCACACGGAGGGGTATATAAGCAGCACCATTTTCCTTGTCCGGGGTCTTCCTTCAGATGAAGCAATAAAGCTTTGCCGTAGAAGAAAAAAAAAATAAAAAAATAAAAGGGATTGTTGTTGCTTGCTGGCATGAAGCTGACGGCCCCATAAGCCTGTTTTGGCTTGTGTTGGTTTGGGGCCTGGGGCTGGCCCCTGCTCCCGTTTCCCTGATTAGGGAAAAGGGTGTTCCCTTGTGTATCTGTCTTGGATCTACAATTATTAGCCGAATGTTTTTGACGTTTGCAACAAGGGCATAGCCCAAGCTGTTTCCCGGACTGTCTCAGAGTTGACTCGTTTCCTACCCTGCAGTCTTTTGCAAAATGTCCAGGCTTGCCACACTTAAAACAGGCCTTTTTGTCTCTACTTGCCAAGAAGTCTCTTACTGATTCCTTGTATGGTAGCCACCATAGCTAAGCACTGTTGGTAAGAGGGCCCTATGTCAGAACAGAGTCTGATGTACCCAGTAAGGTCTGTCTTCTTCCTGTAGGATCTAACGGCCGCTTGGCAGACAGGATTGGCATTTTCAAACGCAAGCTGTTTCACATAGTCTACACCTGCCTCTGTATTACCAATAATCCTCCCTGCTGTTGTCACCAGTCGATGAAAAAAATCAGAAAATCTTTCATCAGGCCCTTGTCTGACTGTTGTCAAAGATGCACCAGCGTCTCCCTTTACCGGGAGTTTATATCAAGCCTTCATTAGCTGTGCTTTGAATTTGAGCGAATAAACCTAGGTTATATTGCATCTGGTCATCACTTGAAGCAAATTGCCCTTCTCCTACTAAGGCAACAAAGGACCAAGCATTGCCTGCCTGAGCGTTCCTCTTAGCCATCTCTTTACAAGTCTCATGATACTCTGATTTCCAGATAAGATGGGTCACCACTGCTAAGAACTGCTCTTACTAAGGTATTCCAATCCCCAGGAGTCGGCCACTCCTCTGCAGCAGATTCTAGGATTGCAGGAGTAAAGGGAGCAGTGGCGCCGTATTGTGACACTGCATTTTTTTTAATTCTTTAATGATTTGGAAATTGAAACCTGTGTGATGTCTCCCAGCAACCCCTTGAGCATCTATGGTCTCTGGTACAGGGAAAGCTCAGCATCTCCCTCCTCTGGGCTATCTGCGGCTGAACTGAAACTAGAGGGCAGGGGATGTCTTTGGACTCTGCGCTGAGGAACTCGAGGACCCCAGGGGGATTTTTCTCGGGTGGCTTTGCCCTCTTGAGACGTCTTCCTAGTCTTTAATTCTTGTAGCTGATTAGTTAAGTCCTGATGCACTTCATCTAATTCTATTTGTTGTTTTAGGGCTGAGATTTTATCCTGCAGTTCCTTTCTAGGGTCCAAGACAGACATCCCTAGGACACCATCGGGTGGTCCAGGGGGCGCAGATGGAGGAGGTCTCTGAAAGAGGGGGGGGGCATTCATGATCGTGATATTTGGATCCTCTTCCTCCAGGTTATCCTTGTCTGACTCAGAGAACATATAGTGATGGGCAGTTGCCACAAAGAACATTTCAATGCAGGTTATGAAACCCTGCAGACCTATGGCCACAGCTTCTGCACTGTGCCATTCCCAGGTTCGCTTTTCTGAAGTAACCAACAAAACATTAAGTACTGCTTTCCAAAAGGAAACAAAAACCACGAGTTTCACACAGAGAAACTTGCTAGCAGGTTGTATAGGCCTACACGTTTCCTTTAGGACCCTGTAGAACATCAGATGGCAGTACGCAGCAAACAGTTGTGACAAACTGCTTAATATAACCAGATATGTCCAAACATTGGTGAAACTAAAGCTTCCCCCATTACTGATTTCTTGCCCCGTTTTTGTTACTATGACTCACCAGTCTCGATGTGGCAAGTTCCCGCTCGGTTGACCCTTCTTCGAGTAACGTCCCTCACAGGGGTCTCTCATTCTTGCTGTCCCTGTTTGGGCACCAGGTGACCCAATCTGCGATTCAGTCAACAGGGTCTGCAAGAGAGAGAGTGGGGACTGAGGGACAAGAGACTCGAAGAATAGAGACAACACAGGCTATCTGCTCAAGTCTCAAGTCTCGTTTATTAGAAGGCAACTATAGGTATATAAGCACAAGCTGGCGAGTACAGCTGGAGACAAGATGTTATCAGAGTGTGGTCAGCTGTGGTGGGCTTCTTGCAAGAACATCATGCTAAGAAAACAAGTCTCTTGTCAAGGTGGAAAAGTACCACCTGTAAATAGCCCAAGATGGCTGCAGAGATGATAGCAGCTTTCTGCTAAGAGTCGGCTCCCAACCTTATATCATGTTTAATATTCAAGTACAGGTCTATATAGTGAAAAGATCACAAGTAAACAAATTAGCTTTCTAGAATCTATCCTTTGAGGAGGCATGACAATAGTATATAATTCTACCATGGTAGCACAATTTTATGTACATGGTTCCCCCGTCTCTACTCCTCCCAGTCTTTCCCCACCTCTCATCTGGATCCAATCCCTTTTGGTCACTATGAAATAATAATGAAATTAAACAAAATATAATGAGATAAAACAAAAATGAACAAATGGGAATAGAATAAAACAAACAAAAGGAAAGGAGGCTAAGAGAAGGCAAAAGAAACAGAAAGAGACACAGGAAAGTACTTGTTCACATACTGAGGAATGCCAGAAAAACACAAAACCAAAAACCATACCGTATACACAAAGAACCTTTAGAGAAAACAAACAAACAAACAAATAAATAAAATAAGCACTGACATGATGCTATGAGACAAGGAACCTCCAAAGCCATTGTTGAGTTGATTTCCTATTGGCCATCCACTGCTGGCCATGTAGCTAAGAGTAGTTTGCTTCCCCAGTGAGACTGGCTCCTTTGGAGAAAACAGTTTCATTTGCAAGTGGGTTATCAAGTGGAGAGAGGTTCTGGGTTAAGCATGGCGGGGGGGGGGGGGGGGGGAAGGCATCCACTTCTCCTTTCAGCTCTAGGGCCCCATCTTGTGCAGGCTCTGTGCAAATGGCCTGTTTCTGCCTGTGAGTTCATATATGTGTCCTTTTTGCTATGTTTACAAGGCCTTGTTTCCTTGTTCTCCACACCCCTCTGGCTCTAACACTTTTTCTCTCTTCCCTTCAGCAGGGTTCCCTGAGCTTGGAGAGAAGAGATATGATGGAGACATCTGTCTAGGGCTGAGTGTCCCAAGGTCACCCACTCTGCATAGTGTCCTACTCTGTGTCTCTGTATTTGTTCCCATCTACTGCAGAAGGAAGCATCTCTGATGATTGCTGAGCAAGGAAGGCATCCCTTAGTATAGATAGAAGAGTGTTATTCAGAGTCATTTATTGTTATGTTCCTTTAGTAAAACAGTATTATTTATATTTCCTCTTGTTCCCTGGGCTATCAAGTCTCGGGTTCTTGGTCACCCAAGTTATGGGTTTCGTCTTGTGGAGTAGGCTTTAAATCGTATCAGAGAATGGTTAGTTACTCCCACAAGCTTTGTGCTACCTTTGCCCCTGAGTATCTTGCAGGCAGGTCACCACTGTAGACAGAAGGGTTTGTAGCTACGTGAGTGCTTACGTTTCACTTTTGTAAGCATGGAAAGTACCTTCCAGTACCAAGAGCACTAACCCATATGGATGGAAGCTCTTGGTAGGTGCCAGCTCAACTTCTTTGTGCTCATTGACCTGGGTCAGTGCTGGCTTCAGCAATAGTGCCTTGTGGTCAGTTTTTGGAAAACAAACTATGTGTCAGTTTTTGGAGAGCAAAGCTGTAGTCTTGGCAACAGCCTGGGTTGTATGGGGATTCCCACAAAAATTCCTTTGGCTAAAAATTTATTAGATGTAATCTAATCCCAGTACTGGAAACTTCATTTGATGACAAGATACGACATATCAATTTTGTTGACCTTAGTCCTGTTGTTCATTAAAACTCCATGATAATTCATTCTAGATGACATAACTTCTTGGTGCTACTTTATCAACTTACCTTTATTTTACATATAAGTGCTTTCCTACATACATATCTGTGCACCATGTGGATGCCTGGCACCTGTGTAAGCTAAAACAGGATATCTGATCCCTGTAACTAGAGTTATGGACAATTGCAAGCCACTTTGTGACTACTGGGAACCAAACCCAAGTTTTCTGCAAGAACTACAAGTGCTCTTAACATCTGAGGCATCTTTCTGACCCCCTTGAAAGTTTTTATATTTATCTATAATTAAGACAATGACATCTATTTAATAAGGTCCCTTCTATTATAGGTTTAGAAAAGTATGCAGGGAAATACCTGATACACACTCAACAATGGCTTTTTTGTCTAAAAATTACTATGCAGTTTTCTCTAACAGCTTTGCCATTTCCAAGAAGTTCACAGTCCTTGCTCCCTGAGTAACTCCTGTGTTAAGCTACCCGCTCTAATGAATTCTATTGTATTTATATAAACCTAGTCTGCCCTCAGTTGAATGTTTATGCTTAGAATTTAGGCGCAACACCAAGATCAATATCATATTTTATTTATAATTTCACCATTTAAAGCAAGTCACATGTATTCTCCTATGTACCCATATCACTAATAATTGTTTCATACCTGTTTTAGTTGAGATTGCTTGTGGAACTTCAAATGTGTTGACTTTTGGAAAAGAAAAAAATAAACTCGCCTTTTAAGGTTTGTAATTGATTTATTTCTTCCATTTGGAACCTGTAAAACAATTCATGATTGTATCAAATAAAAGTTATATTAAAATTAGAGGTCACTTTGAAGAAGGGCTAACTTCTTATTTCTCAGACAAAGTTCTGTCTCTCTCAATCCCATTTGTATTAACTTCAAAAAAGTTACTCATGAGGTAGCTTTCATTCTTTCCTTTTCTCTCCACATTTTCAATGTATATTTTATTTATTCTAGTTATTTGCTATGTTAATTAGTTTGGCTTGCTCACAATTAGCAATGGCATCTTTATTTGTAAGGAGCTTGTGGTGTTTCTGTGACACATGTTTCTTTTTTTTTTTTTTCCATTTTTTATTAGGTATTTAGCTCATTTACATTTCCAATGCTATACCAAAAGTCCCCCTTACCCACCCACCCCCACTCCCCTACCCACCCACTCCCCCCCTTTGGCCCTGGCGTTCCCCTGTACCGGGGCACACAAAGTCTGCGTGTCCAATGGGCCTCTCTTTCCAGTGATGGCCGACTAGGCCATCTTTTGATACATATGCAGCTAGAGTCAAGAGCTCAGGGGTACTGGTTAGTTCATAATGTTGTTCCACCTATAGGGTTGAAGATCCCTTTAGCTCCTTGGGTACTTTCTCTAGCTCCTCCATTGGGAGCCCTGTGATCCATCCATTAGCTGACTGTGAGCATCCACTTCTGTGTTTGCTAGGCCCCGGCATAGTCTCACAAGAGACAGCTACATCTGGGTCCTTTCGATAAAATCTTGCTAGTATATGCAATGGTGTCAGCGTTTGGATGCTGATTATGGGGTGGATCCCTGGATATGGCAGTCTCTACATGGTCCATCCTTTCATCTCAGCTCCAAACTTTGTTTCTGTAACTCCTTCCATGGGTGTTTTGTTCCCACTTCTAAGGAGGGGCATAGGTGACACATGTTTCTTAATGTCTAAGTATTTTAACACACTACCTCCTTCCTTTGTAGTTAATGTTTTCTTATTGGTGAAAGATTGGGTCTTTAATAATTTAATCCATTAATATTTTTCAGTTATTCTAAACAAAGCTACATAGCAAGATTCTTATGCAAATCCCAAAGTACTACAAAAATCACTGAAGACCCAATCATTTAAGAATTCTCATTAAGCTATTTTGCAAGTACTTAAAAATATCTCCTGTGATTTAAAATAAAAATAAGAATGAAGACACTTAAAATGATAATGCCCTGGTAAGCTAGAAGCCTATATAACATTAATACAACTATGATGGTTTTGTTTGTATATGCTCAGCACGATTAGATGGTATAGCCCTCTTGGAGTGGTTTTGTCACTGTGGGTGTTGGCTCTAAGAATCTCATCCTAGCTGCCTGGAAGCTAGTATTCTGCCAGCAGCCTTCAGATGAAGATGTAGACATCTCAGCTCCTCTTGTACCATGCCTGCCTGGATGCTGCCATATTGTTACCTTGATGATAATGGACTGAACCTCTGAATCTGTAAGCCAGCCCCAATTAAATGTTGTCCTTGGGGAAAGATCTCACCCAGCTAAATTTTGGTCCAGGCATGGAAGTATAAGCCTTTAATCCCAGGAGGCAAAGACAAGCAGATCTCTGAGTTCAAGGCCAGCCTAGAGCAAGTTCTAGGTGAAGAAAAACTTAAATCTAGCCTTGGCGGACCATACCTTTAATCCCAGTGCTTCGGAGACAGGCATACAAGATCTTTGAAGTTCAAAGTCAGTCTATGAAACATGTTACAGGACATTCAAGTTTAGGCAGTGGAGGAGTTGGAAAGCAGAAATCTAGTGATAATGTAATAGAACAAGGAGGCCATGTTCCATCCCCAGCAAGCAGCATAACTCAGTAGTTTTGGCCATGTGGCTTTGGCTTTAGGGTCCAGAATAGAAGAGATTACTGGGACAATTGATGCTGATTAGCTAAAACTAAGAAATTATTTAAGAAGAGACCAGAATCACAGAGGTGAAATCTTCTGGGAAGTATTTTCTGAGAGCACAAAGAAGCTGTGTTCCAGAGATAGCCAAAGTTGTTCCTCCTTCAGCATCTGTACTTGGTAATGTGTAAGAGTCACCCAGGTGGTACTGGTTTTGAAGGCAAGAAGGCATCATGAAGATCAACTGAGGCTTTGCAGTTTGAGAGGTCAGGGAAGACCATTGGTGAAGGTGCAGCCTTAGTTGCAGTTGATGGCCCAGGATTAAAGGGGTCATGCAAAGAAGTTGAGGCTTGTCACCATGAAGAGAGCCTATGAAAGGCTATAGGTAAAGACTAGTTATAGTGGAAGACCCCAGTATATTGGAGATGCCAGTATCACGGGATGATTACCAAGAACAGCAACAGTAATGTAGTGGATCAACCTGAGCTTGAAGTGCTACAGAGAGCAAAGCTGGAGAAGTGACACAAGCCCTTTGGAGGAGCCCAGAAGATCATGTTTGGATCCCAGATATTGAAACAAGAAGCTGTAGCATTGAAGTTGTCTTGGAGACCCAAGATGTTCCAGATGCCAGAGCCGTGGCCTATCTACTGAGGAAAACTGCTAACAGGGAGTAGAACCAGCTTAGGAGAAAGAAGCTCGTTGCAGTCAACAAAGATGAAAAAGGAGCTGGAGATCTGAAGACCGCCTTGACATCAACCATGGAGATGCAGCAGGTGGAGTTTTCCCAGCTGGTTTCCTGTCCTGCTTTGGGAATTACAGTTAAGTGATTAGATGAATCTCAGAAGAGACTTTGGACTTTTAACCTTGTTGAGACTGCTATAGACTATAGGGACTTTTGAAGTTGGCCTAAATATATATTGCCTTATGCTATGTTTATGTATGAACCCCCACAGACCCATATGTTTGGACAAGCCTGTTTGCTCACCCTATCCAGTGGCACTATTAAAAGGTGTAGCCACATTGGAGTGGATGTGTCACTATGGATGTGGGCTATAAAACCCTCTTCCTATTTTCCTGGAAGCCAGTATTCTGTTAGCAGCCTTCAGATGAAGATGTAGAAGTCTCAGCTCCTCCTGTACCATGCCTGCTTGGCTGATGTCATGTTTCTGCCTTGATGATAATGGATTGAACCTCTGAACCTGTAAGCCCGCACCAATTAAATGTTGTGCCAATAACAGTTCCCTTGGTCATGATGTCTGTTCACAGCAGTAAAACCCTAAGGCAACAAAAACTAATTTTATGATAACAAAAGGTATGTGGGAGAAAAACAAATACCAGTTGATTTAGATTTATTTAGATGTACTAAGCAGGCATGATGGCACACATCTGTAGTCCCAATACTTGGGAGAAAGAGAAAGAGGATCACGAGTTAAAGGCCAATCAGAGCCTGGGCTACACAGTGAGCCTTTGTCTTAAATATTAACAGCAAATATACATGCAACAAAACCAAAAAGATTATAAAAGAAATGGCAAAAGGTAAACTATAAGCCAGTGAGTTCAAGAGAGGACTCTCAATATATAAAGATCATGAAGAAAACAATATTCTTCTAAATTGCTTTAAATTCGAAAATTACTCTAATAATCTCCAAAAAAAAGACACATGTTTTCCCTAGGGTGAAAGATGCCTGTAGATATCTAGAAGTTAATAATAAATAATAAATTATAAATTAAGAAACACAGCTACAGAATTGTTTTTTACAAAGTAGTAGACAAAAGAGGAAAATAAAAATAATTAAATATTCAAGAGCCATGAAAACACATACACTATAGAAAACCCAAGCAGTAAATTCTTCACTTCCTGATTTCATACTTTAAGGAGGAAAACAGAAAATGAATGAAATGTCTTTCTTCTGAACTAGACCATCTTCAGCAATGATGTCACAGCCTCTTCTGAGGGGCACAACCTGATGACTGATTGTCCACACAGGAGGCTGTGTTCTGCTTGGCCTTCCTCTGACATGGGTAATTAACTGGGCCAGAGGTCAGCTTGTGACGTATGAGCATGCTTAAGTTAAAAACTGACTAGTGAAAAACACTGGAAAAAAGATGAACAGGATTATTATATACAAAATTAAATTATTACACTCTACTCCTGAACAAGGCACATTTATGTATCAGTTCAAATACACTCTAGGATGTAAACTAGACTGGCAGGAAAAGAGAAAATCTGCTTTGATGCTTAAGTGTCTCCAAAAGAAACAATCCTCTGACATTCTAGCTACTGGTGAACACGGTTCCCAAGTTGGGTAAGAAAGAGAAACCAACAGGTCTGACTGTTGGGAAAAGGAGAGAGAGAAATATGAAACAGGTTTCTCCTGATGCTGACTTCATCAGAATTCAAACTAGCCTGATGGCTGTTGGCTTCCATATCAGGATTCTGTATCGCTTCCATTATCAGCAGCAGACTGTGAGGGGCCGGAGTCCTTTGGTGCCCCAGTAGCACCTATGCATGCTTCTTCTTCAGACTACAAAGAAAAAAAATGCCTTGTTATCAAAGCACCTCAGTGGGTCCTGTTAGAAGATGCACTCTGACTGAAAGTTTTCCTGCTCATTAAGAAGAGAAGGCCTTCTTCAGGTTATTAATAGTCTTGGACAAACAGCGATGTGATGCATGTCTGCCTTATGAGCCTCTGAAAAGTTTTGTAGAAGTTCAGCCAAAAGCACACCGAGCTCGTTCTCTGTACCAGCTTTATTCACTTCATGCATTCTTTGCATGTTTATTTGCAAAGATGCTCATAATACAGAAGAAGTGGAATTAATATTTAATTACAAGAGGAGTAAATGCACAGAAATAATAAAACTGGATTTAAATGGGCAATCGAAACCGGGTGCCGTGTGGCACTATGCATTGCTAACAGGAAACTGAAAACTTCTGTTTATTCTTTTGGCCAAACCCAAATAAACTCAGCTCTTACAGTGGCTGTTGTTGGAACTGGAGAGATTGCTCACGGCTTAGGAGTACTTGCTCTCACAGAAGATCCAGGTTCGGTGTTCTCGAACCCAAATGGTTGCTCATAACCATTTGTAACTTTACTTTCAGGTTATCAGATGCCTTTCTCAGGCCTTCTCTGGCACTGAGCATGATGGGGGCAAAACAAAATAGTAAAACCATTAAAATGAGTGTGTTTCATGTGATATGAACTCTATATTTAAGAGAGCGTGTTTTCTCCTTCAATTAACAACTGTGCATTCTTTCCTGAATGTATGATGAGATAGTGTGGAAATAACCAACCTTAGCTACAGAGATAGATAGCACATTATCAGTGAACAACAGATTGAGAGCACCTTATTTTAAAATCAGTCTTGAGCACTGTTTATATTCTTCTAACCCCCTTCAGTTTACTAGACTGGGATATGGGAAAAATCAGCTCCACGGAAACAAGTCTCACAAGGGGAAAAAAAAAGAATATGTTTTAACATCTCAGAAAGGTCACTCATGTTTACATGATTTCAATTTTTCAAGTTGAAATTGGGAGTCAGTATTGTATCAGCTTGTTCGCTTACAGAGAGGGCTTGGCCACATAAATAAGGGGTAGCTAAATGGCTCATGAAGCTAAATTGATGGCTTGGACTTTCCTTCCCTTGGTTTATCTCAGTCTGTTTACATGCAGGTTTCACCGACTAGAAGAACCTTCTGGAACACTGTTGGAACATGCCTATTAGCAGCTGGGGGCTGCGCTTATTTGGTTTTTAGACCAGCCACCAAGCACAAAGTGGTCATTATAAATCAACTGGCCTTGGGACCCACTCCTACACTCATGCTCTTGTAAAAGACCTTCCCTGTATTCTCAGCTATGGCTTTATGCCACAACCTCAGCATGCTCAGAGGCATCCCGGCTCACTCCGTTAACCTACGAAGCATCTGCTCCATGCTGCTGAGCTCAGCACCCCACAAAATCTGCCTGCCGTGTTTCTTCTTCCAGTTACAACTTTAAGATAAGCATGCCTGGGATCCCTGGCAAAGGAACCTTCCAGACAGTCGCACCATGAAGTGATTTCCTGTAGCAGTATGTGTAGGTTCCCCTAACAAAATCCCCAAGCTCCCTTTGCCTGTGAATGGTATCGCTGTATAAATAAACCCAGTGCTTTCCTGGCCTGCTGCAGGCAGTAAGTCTTCACTCTTCCATGCCTCCTCAGTGTTTGTATGTGCACATCTGAGATGTGAATCCATTTGCTTATCTACTCTTAAGCAAATGCTAAGCCAGACAGAGTTGTGACAATGTAGTAAAATATTTGGAATACTTGCCCAGGGATGAAACAGGAAAGCAGATCCATGTTACTGACCACGTAGATACCAGAAGAATCAGGCAAGGGAGCCAGGTAACACCCAAGTCATGTTATGAGAAGTAAATAAGGGAATATGGTATGGAAATAATAAAGTGATATAGGGTAGCTCAACTACCATTTGTCCAATATGACTCTTCTGGAAAGCAAAAAAGGAAAGAAGGAAAGAAGGAAAGAAGGAAAGAAGGAAAGAAAGAAAGAAAGAAAGAAAGAAAGAAAGAAAGAAGGAAGGAAGGAAGGAAGGAAGGAAGGAAGGAAGGAAGGAAGGAAGGAAAGAAAGAAAGAAAGAAAGAAAGAAAGAAAGAAAGAAAGAAAGAAAGAAAGAAAGAAAGAGAGGAAGAGAGGAAGGGAAGGAGGAAGGGAGGGAGGGAGGGAGGGAGGGAGGAAGGAAGGACAGAAGGACAGAAGGAAGAAAGGAAGAAGTTCAGAAAAATAGTTCATAGAAAGGACCTCTGCCCATAGAGGAAGAAAACTCTTTGTATAGTATCTTGTGAGAGCAAATCACTGAGCTGTTAAAAGTATAAAATAAAAAAGCCCCAGGGGTGTCCTCTGGACCATCAGAGATAAAATGACTCAGCAACTCTCCTGACAGGCCAGCAGACCTCTCAAAGCTGACTCATGATCAGAAGTAATATCAGAAGAAATGTGGGATTTGGCTCTGACTAACAAAATTTGTGTGTGTGTGTATACAAAGTTGCATTTTTTTTTTTTTTTTGCTCATTAAATATACCCTTAAAATCATTCCATAAGAATTCTAGGAAGAAGATGGGCCATTACCATTCCATTTCCACATGGCGGTATTCTCAAAGGTGCCGTGAGGGAGGAAGTCTGCAGTAAGAGTAATTTTCTAAACAATGCTCTGAGGACGCGCAAGGACATGCTTAGTTAAAGTGTGCCATGACTCACAATGGAAAGTAGAAATCTTGACCTACATTTTAAAGATGGTTTAAGAGGAAAATGTTTTCTTTTTCACACTTTTCTAGTGTGCAAAAGAAAACATTGAAGTTTCCTTATGCCCTTTGTCTGAGAAAACAGCTGAGTTTGAAAATAGAGATACATTTTGCATATACATATATTCCTTATGATTTTCATCTGTTCCCCTGTTGATAGATACCTAAGCTGATGCCATAACTTGGCCATTGGGAATAAAAGGATGAAATGATATTATTTGCAGTAAAAATCGGTTGAGCTGGGGCCCACATTCAGCAAATTAAGGCAAACTCAAAAAGACAAATATCTCATGTTTTCAAGCACATGTGCAGGCATGCATACACACACACAAGAGGGGAAAGAGAGAGAGAGAGAGAGATGTTTTAAACATCTTTCTTTTGTAGATGTTGAAAGAATGTGAGTAGACACAACTTGTTTGCAAAAGTAAATGTCTCATGTAAGCCAGTGATTCATGTTACACCTAGAATGTTTTTGAATATTCTGGTGCTTATTTCATTCACCCCTTTTCCTTCATCCTTTGGAGCACACTTGATTTCAAACCAGAGTCCCTTTTAGGCAAATAGGATTGGTTAATGCATGCACAGCTAAAACATCAGAAGAGATTCCCTACTCAATCCAGAGTGACTTGAAGCCAAGGTAGTTGCCAGTCTTGCTAGGAAAGTGTCTACTTCATTCAACCTTTAAATATTAGTTTCATGGTATGCACTCACTGATAAGTGGATATTAGCCCAGAAGCTCAGAATACCCAAGATACAATTTGCAAAACACATGAAACTCACAAAGAAAGAAAATCAAAGTGTGGATACATCGATCCTTCTTAGAAGGCGGAACAAAACACCCATGGAAGGAGTTACAAAGTGTGGAGCAGAGACTTAAGGCATGACCATCCAGAGACTGCCCCACCTGGGGATCCATCCATAGACAACCACCAAACACTATTGTAGATGCCAACAAGAGCTTGCTGATAGGAGTCTGATATAGCTGTGTCCTGAGAGGCTCTGCCAGTGCCTGACAAATACATAAGTAGATGCTCACAGCCATCCATTGAACTGAGCACAGGGTCCCCAATAAAAGAGCTAGAGAAAGGACCCAAGGAACTGAAGAGGTTTGCAGCCCCATAGGAGGAACAAAAGTATGAACTAACCAGTACCCCCATAGCTCCCTGGGACTAAGCCACCAACCAAAGAAAACACATGGTGGGACACATGGCTCCAGCTGCATATGTAGCAGAGGAGGCCCTAGTAGGCCCTTGGTCCTGTGAAGGTTCTATGCCCCAATATAGGGGAATGCCAGGGCCATGAAGCAGGAGTGGGTGGGTTGGTGAGCAAGGGGAAGGGGGAAAGGGATGGGGGTTCTCAGAGGGGAAACTAGGAAAGGGGATAACATTTGAAATGTAAATAAAGAAAATATCTAATAAAAATTTTAAAAAGTATTAGTTTATCTTTTTAAATAATTAACTGTTTTTATTGAAAAGAGAAGGATGCTTTCAGTTGAGGAAATTTTACTTCCAATGGCACAGAGACTCCAGTGATCATTGAAGTCAGGATTCTGTATGAGGCTGGTAGTTTCCAAGAGGCCCCAAGTGAGAAAATGATACCCAGGAATGAATCTATCCAATGCCTAGCATGCCACAACCCCTATCTAGGGAACGTACCGGGAGCCACAATTGCCAGTTTGAGCCAAAATAGAGCCATTAGTGTTGCTAACTGCACATAGTACTTGACAGAATTATGCATAATTTGAGCCAGCCTGCTGTACCTTCCTGTGGAGTAGAATGGAATTCAAGACATCACTTTACACTGAATTGTCTCTTAAAATAACCCACACATTCAAAAAATCATGTGTACTGAGTTGCAAGGGTCACACATTTCTAACATAAAGTATCATCTCCATTTGGGTCTGGAAGGATGACACTCCTAATACTTCCAAAGCCTTCCTCTTTCTTTCTCTCTCTTTCTTCATTTCTTTGGTCCTTCATCCTCCTCCTTCTTGTTCTTTTTTTGTTATTGTCATAAATGAGGAAAGCTTTTGAGCTAAAGGCATTGTGCGGAGCTCCATCTCAACAGTCATTTTCACACCTTTTGATTGGCTATCAGCATGGGATCCTCATTCCTAGCCCTCCCTTGGTGGCTCCATGCATTTGCTTATGGACAATACCCAACGCCTAGGTCTTCAATGACGTTTTAAAGTTTGCTTCCTCTATTTTTGAGAATATGATATGATCACATCATTTCCCTTCCCTTTTTTCCCTCCAAACTCTCCCATATTCTTCTCCTGGTCTCTTTCAAATTCATGGTCTCTCTCTCTCTCTTTTTTTCATTGATTGCTGTTACACGCATATATGTAAATGCATATATATATATATATATATATTTATAAATACAATCTGCTCAGTTTATATAATGCTACTTGTATGAATAATTTGTTTTCAGGTCTGACCATTTGGTATTAGAGAACCAATTTCTATAACCTTCCCTAGTTAAGACTATAACTCTCATTCTCCATATTCCTTAATTGTGTGTAGATCTTTGAGTATTGTCTGTCTTTATGTCTGTTGCCACTGACTTGTTCAGGCCATGTTTAGGCCGTCGTGTTGGTGAGAATTTAAGGGGTGTGTCATCTGACATTACTAGGAGACACAATATCAGCAAATTCCCTGATCCTCCAGGGATCTTATTTTTTTTTTTTTCTGACCACTGTTGCACTATGATCTCTGAGGCTTGGGTGTAGGGTAGGTGCAAGTGTAATCCTCATTCCTCATCAAGGAAAGTTTTCTTTGCTATCACCAAAGACCATTACAGAAAACCACAACAATCAAAATGCAGAGTTACGTTAAACAGCTAACTCATTACACATGCTATTCTAAAACCACTTGGGGATGCTTTTGAAGTAAAATTCCCTAACTTCAGTGAATTCAAACACCTGCAACAAAAGGAACTCAAAGTCTTCATACCTTATCATGTGTGTTTAATTAAACTCCAAAGCAGAGTCTGCAAACAGGTGTGTACTTCTCTAGTGGAGATTCTCCAAGGGGCTCGAGCACACATTTGTGAGTTTCAAGAAATGAAACATCTTCTGTAGAGCTAGGACTTCAGATCAGCAAGTGAAAAGCATGATGTTTTTGAGGTGCATTTCCTCAGCTGTTTATTCTTCTAGCAAAGCTTATTTATGGTGTTACCGCGAAGTAACAAATTAAAATGGCTTATAGCTCTATAATACTGCCATTTAAAAGGCTGTCATTATGAACAAATCAGAACCTTGCAGCCTGCAGGAACAGAGCAGTATAAATAAATGATGACCATCTCTAAAAAGTGAGCTGAGGTAAAGAATTAGGAGAATGGCACACATTTAATTAGGGAGCTCTACCATTATTGGAATAAGGACATTCTTCCCATGTAGGATGGCAAGTCCCATTGTATCCACAGATCCCTAGAGGCCTCAGCTCTCCCTTTGGCATCCAGATCCAGCATCACAACATCCTACACTGCAGCTCCTTGGGCGCTGGGCAGCCCTAGTGAGCTGCTAAGTGCATTTGCTGTGCAAGGGAAACCTCTTTGTTGTCTCATCCTCGCAGTGTTTACATACAAAGAGATGACTACTGTCAGCTGCCTCAGTTTTCCATACACTTGGCTGTGAACAAGTGCCAGATGACATATTTATTGATTAACTCTTACCTGTGGTGTTTATTTTCAAATGATTTGAGAGAACTGGAAACAGTAGAATTGTTCAAACGATCAGATATGACATCAATGATTTACTGCAACGCTTCTGTGACTGTGACAGAAACAGGCTCAAAGGTTTTCCTACTGTTTTGATTTAAGGTAATCACTGCTTTTGTTGGTTTGAGCAGTTGGTCTTGAGAGATTTTAATTCTTCCCCTTCTCCCTCTCTTTTCCTGTTGTCACGCTTGTGAAATGATGAGACACTTTTCACAGATTTTTCTGGATAAATTCTACAAATACGAAACAACAATTTTAATACATTCCCTTAGCTGCAGGATATACAAATAGACACTGCCTTCATTTTCTGTTCTTATGCCAAGTGATCAAAACCAGTATTTTAATGATGGGTCTGTGAGTAGATAACTCAATAAAGTGATTAAAGTCTCAGCCTATATCTGGGGCATAGTCTTAAGTAGGACCAGCCTGGCCTAAGAGTCACTTATTTCACATCTCTGTAAACTTAGGGGCTAGTTTCCTAATCTCTGTATGATAAGGAGGGTAATATTCATAGTACCCATCATGTGGTTTGCTGTGAGGATCCACAGCCACGTGAGAAAATAGCTTCAAAGGGCCTGGCACACAGAAAGCATGAAGACCAACTGTCACTAGTCTACATCTGTAGGCTACCTGCATCATTCCAGCCATTCACCAGGGAAACATATCATAAGGAGCAGTAGAATTTAATCAATAAGAATGTAAAAATTGACTTAAATAAATCTATTTCCACATCCTAAACAACAAGATAACCTGTTTGATGATGGCAAGTTGAAACTTTATTCCTTGAAAAAATTATATACCTGTGTTTATATTTGATAAAGACAGAATTTCACAGTTAACAATTGGGAGCCCTTTATTTCTTTACAAGAAATGTATTGGTAAACAATTAGGCCTTTGTTTAAGCATTGGTTCTGCATATATGCTATATACATTATCATATTTTTGTTTCATCTTTGTAAGACTCTATTAATTTGACAAATATTTATTTGAATTGTCAGTTGTGTTGAGTTAATCATAACTTTTCAATAAACTAAACCATTTGGGATGGAAATTGGAGTCTGAATTTCAGGATGATTAGACTACCTATTCTTTTAAATGTAAATTATTTATAGCTAAAAGAAAATTTGCCAAAAAAAGCCAAATCAAGTCAGATGTGAAGTGATGCTACTCTTGAAATATTCATAATGTATAATTAAAAGAAATACTGATGTTAAAATACCAAGTTAGAGTGATGTGTGCCATCCAGTCAACATTTGCAAAACACAGCTCAATGCACAACTAGTTATAATTCTGCAGGGGAATTAATGACCTTATTTGATTTTCAAAATAGTCCTTGACCTAAATTCTTAAAAAGAAAAAAAAACTTCATAATTTAAATGGGACATTGTGGATAAAATGAGGTCAGATTGTAACAGTTTTCTGGAGAAAAATATATACTATTAAAACAATATTTTGTATATGTTCAGTTTTTTTTTTTAAATCTTAGTAGTTTATTTAATACTACATCCCCTCACTAAAAGAATATGACTTTGTTTCCCCTTCTAAGAAGGATCAAAGTATCCACACTTTGGTCTCCCTTCATGAACTTCTGTGGTCTATGAATTGTATTTTGGGTATTTTGAGTTTTGGGGCTAATATCCACTTATTAGTGAATGCATACCATGTGTGTTCTTATGTGACTGGGTTACCTCACTCAGGATGATATCTTCTAGTTCCATCCATTTACCTAAGAATTTCGTGAAGTGATTGTTTGTAATAGCTGAGTAGTATTCCATTGTGTAAATATACAACATTTTCTGTATCCATTCTGCTATTGAGGGACATCTGAGATCTTTTCAGCTTCTGGCTATTATAAATAAGGTTTCTACGAGCATGGTGGAGCATGTGTCCTTGTTATATGTTGGAGCATCTTTTGGGTATATGCCCAGGAGTGATATAGCTGGGTCTTCAGGTAGTACTATGTCCAATTTTCTGAGGAACTACCAGACTGATTTCCAGAGTGGTGTATCAGCTTGCAATCCCACCAGCAATGGAGATGTGTTCCTCTTTCTCCACATCCTTGCCAGCATATGCTGTCACATGAATTTTTGATCTTAGCCATTCTGACTGGTGCAAGGTGAAATCTCAGGGTTGTTTTGATTTGCAATTCCCTGATGATTAAGGATGTTGAACATTTCTTTAGGTGCCTCTCAGCCATTCAGTATTCCTTAGTTGAGAACTCTTTGTTTAGCTCCCTACCCTATTTTTAATAGGGTTATTTGGTTCTCTGGAGTCTAACTTCTTGAGTTCTTTGTATATATTGGATATTAGTCTCCTATCAGATGTAGGGTTGGTAAAGAGCTTTCCCAATCTGTTGGTTGCTGTTTTGTCCTATTGACAGTGTCCCTTGCCTTACAAAAGCTTTGCAATTTTATGAGGTCCCATTTGTTAATTCTTGATCTTAGGGCATAAGCCATTGGTCTACTGTTTAGGAAATTTTCCCCTGTGCTCATGTGCTCAAGGCTCTTCCCCACTTTCTCTTCTATTAGCTTAGTGTATCTGGTTTTATGTGGAGGTCCTTGATCCACTTGGACTTGAGCTTTGTACAAGGAGATAAGAATGAATCAATTTGCATTCTTCTACATGCTGATTTCGAGTTGAACTAGCACCATTTGTTGAGAAGATACAGAGACAAAGTGTGGAGAAGAGACTGAAGGACAGGCCATTCCAGAGAATTCCCAACTGGAGGATCCATCCCACATGCAGTTACCAAACCCCATTGTGGAAGCCAAGAAGTGCATGCTGACAGGAGCCTGATATATCTGTCTCCTGAGAGGCTCTGCCAGAGCCTGACAAATACAGAGACAGATGCTCCCAGCCAACCATTGGACTGAGCATGGGGTCCCCAATGGAGAAGCTAGAGAAAGGACCCAAGGAGCAAAAGGGGTTTGCAGCCCCATAGGAGGAACAACAATATCAACCAACCAGACCCACCCTGTGCTCCCAGGCACTAAACCACCAACCAAAGAGTACACATTGAGGGGCCCATGGTTCCAGTCACATATGTAGCAGAGGATGACCTTGTTGGTCATCAATGAGAGGAGAGGCCCTTGGTCCTTCATAAGAGCAGGTGGAGAGGGGATGGAATAGGGGGATTTCAGAGGGGAAACCAGGAGAGGGAATAACACTTAAAATGTAAATAAAGAAAATATCCAATTAAAAAAAAAAAGAATAGCATTTGGGAGATGCAATGTAACATTCAAAACACATAGTGACATTAATCATTCATTACAGCCATCTATGATGTGTGTGTGTGTGTGTGTGTGTGTGTGTGTGTGTGTGTGAGAGAGAGAGAGAGAGAGAGAGATGTGCATATGCACATGCCCATTCATGAGTATATATAACTTAATTTAAAATTCAGAGTTTTCATGCATACTCGTAAATATGCATTTCTCTTATTAATATATTATTTTGCCCTCCATATCTAAATATTCTGGAAAATGGGATATCTGGGACTTACATTGTGAGATTCTTTTAAGTAAGGGGAATGAATATTCATTTATACTACTTTATAAACTTAATCAACTCTATAATTACTTCATAATTCTGTCAATCAAAAAAACCTATTAAATTGTACAGCTTTCTCACAAGTAAACAGCAACTGATACTATAATCTATTTGTTATACAATAATACATGCATTTCTGTTAGACAGAGATATATTTATCAAGAGTACAAATATACTCAATTGCACATGGAGTTATTAAACTTAAGGCATTGCCATTAATGTGTTAGTTTTGCTTATGACTCTGTCAGTAGTAATAAAACAAACTTGGGCTCATTCATTTTATATTCACTATTAAAATTATTGTGTTGAGATTAGAAATCAAAAAATATTTTGGAAGTACAATTAATTTCAAATTGAAGAATACCTCTCTAAATAATATATTGTAAGAAAATAATTAAACGCAGAGTGGATTTTTACAAGCCTATCAGGTATAGTTTATAGTAAATTCCAAAATGATTTGACAAATTAGAAAAATCAGACATTTAAATAAATTGCCAATATAACTTCATATGCATAATTAGCTTTCAAAGGTTTTATGTTTATCTCAGATTAGAGAAATTATTTTCTAAGAGTTTAAGTTTATTTGTTTGTGTTCAATGCTATAGTTTGAACCCAGCCACTTGAATGCAGTTTTCTCTGTTTATAGCCAAGGGCCATTGTTCTTCCAACAAAATCAGCTATTTGAGTTCTAGTCTCCCTAAAACCATCTCTTAATCCAAAACATTTCCATGGAACTAACTTCTTTTAATTTGGTTTCATCTTTCCCAAGTCCTGCCAAAACACACTGTGTTACATAATTTTTTCTTGTTCCCACCTTAGCCTATTTTTGGAGAATGAAGACAGTGATTAAACACTTGAAATATCAAAGACAGCATGATGGTGCTCACCCACAATCCCTGGATTTCAGAGACATGATAAGCTGATCAAAGTTCAAGATCACCCTCAACTACATAGTGTTTGAAGCTAACCTGAGCTGTCTAAGATCCTGTCTAAAAACAAGACTAAGACAACTCTCTGTCTATAAGACCTCAGCTCTCCCATTGACATCACACTTTAGATTTCTTGGGGGAGTAATATAAATGACAGCTATTCTGTTGCAAGTACCTGAAGAGCTCTCCAAGGTCCTTCATCTCTTTCGACTTGGGTACCCTATGCCTGAGCTGATGGTTCTTCTCTATGATTCCTCTTGCTTGGTTCACTCTGTGTATCCAGTTCAGTCTTCAGTTGCTGCTTTTCTTGTCCCTATCTATGGAGGTTACTTGCATTTCTAGCTTGTCTGTTGGAGCAAGATCAACTGTGTTATTTCATAGCCTTTCTCATCATAAACTTAGTACCCACCTCCTTGGTATTATTGAATTATATTTCTCTTCCTGTCTGTATTTCTATATACTTCTCTTTCTATATTTTATATAAGAAGGCTGGTTAGTTAATTGTTTTAGGGGCCATTCAACTTCAGGAGGACATGTTATTTACTTTAAAATGACATTTTGATTAAAGTTTCATTCTCAGGCATTAGAGCATGCTACTTCAATATATCTTTTTGGTGAAATTCATCTGATTTCATAGTGTTCTCTCTCTCTCTCTCTCTCTCTCTCTCTCTCTCTCTCTCTCTCTCTCCCTGAGACAGGGTTTCCCTGTATAGCCCTGGCTGTCCTGGAACTCACTTTGTAGACCAGGCTGGCCTCAAACTCAGAAATCCCCCTGCCTCTGCCTCCAGAGTGCTGGGATTAAAGGTGTGTGCCACCACTCCCTGCTTATACTGTTCTCTTTTATGTGCTTGAGCTTTTTTCAATTATTTTTATTTTTTACGTATTCACTTTACATCATTTTCATTGCATGATCTCCTGGTCACCCACTCCCAAAACTTCCCCCATCAGGAATCCCCTTCTCCTCTGAGCCAGTAGGGTTTCCCCTGGGAATCTCCCTATCCTGGCACTTTAAGTCTTTGGGAGGCTAGGTGTTTCCTCTCTCACTGAAGCCAGATAAGGCATTCCAGGTAGAAGAACATACCCCTGTACAGGCAACAGATTTCAGGTTAGCCTCCATTCCAGGTGTTCGGGACCCACATGAAGACGAAATTTAGGTCAAGATTCAGTGCAGTTTAGGGACATAACAGAAAACTTAGCCTGGTGAGTGCACAGGGATCCGCCAGCCCAACAGGTTTGTGCCTCAGGCCCAGCAGCGGGAGTCTCCTTGGCTCCAGGACTCCGCGGAGGGCAGGCTGCACGGGTGATGGTGTGGAATACAGAGGCCAGCAGTTTCTGGGACAGGTGAGAGCCACAGAGCTTCTGAGGCGGCGCCATCTTCGGCTCCAGACAATCGGCCACCTTCCTGGCCAAAGCAACACAGCTTCTGGGAAAGATCCTGTTTTGGGCCTTCATCTTCAGCCAGGAGGAGGTCCAAACACCAGATAACTGTGCACCTTCCCTGAAAGAGGAGAGCTTGCCTGCAGAGACTGCTCTGACCACTGAAACTGAGAGGAGAGAGCTAGTCTCCCACGTCTGCTGATAGAGGGTAACAGAATCAACAGAGGAACAATCTCTAAACAAAGACAACTATAACAACTAACTCCAGAGATTGCCAGATGGCGAAAGGTAAACGTAAGAATCCTACTAACAGGATCCAAGACCACTCACCATCATCAGAACCCAGCACTCCCACTTCGCCCAGCCCAGGACATCCTAACACACCTGAAAAGGTAGACCTGGATTTAAAAGCATTTCTCATGATGATGGTAGAGGAAATAAAGAAGGAATTTAATAACTCACTTAAAGAAATACAGGAGAAGACTGCTAAAGAGTTACAAGTCCTTAAAGTAAAACAGGAAAACACAACCAAACAGGTAGAAGTCCTTATAGAAAAACAGGAAAACACATCTAAACAGGTGATAGAAATGAACAAAACCATACTAGACCTAAAAAGGGAAGTAGACACAATAAAGAAAACCCAAAGTGAGGCAACGCTGGAGATAGAAACCCTAGGAAAGAGATCTGGAACCATAGATGCCAACATCAGCAACAGAATACAAGAAATGGAAGAGAGAATCTCAGGTGCAGAAGATTCCATAGAGAACATCGGCACAACAATCAAAGAAAATGGAAAAATGCAAAAAGATCCTAACTCAAAACATCCAGAAAATCCAGGACACAATGAGAAGACCAAACCTACGCATAATAGGAGTGGATGAGAATGAAGATTTTCAACTCAAAGGACCAGCAAACATCTTCAACAAAATTATTGAAGAAAACTTCCCAAATCTAAAGAAAGAGATGCCCATGAACATACAAGAAGCCTACAGAACTCCAAATAGACTGGACCAGAAAAGAAATTCCTCCCCACACATAATAATCAGAACATCAAATGCACTAAATAAAGATAGAATACTAAAAGCAGTAAGGGAAAAAGGTCAAGTAACATATAAAGGCAAACCTATCAGAATTACACCAGATTTTTCACCAGAGACTAAGAAAGCCAGAAGAGCCTGGACAGATGTTATACAGACATTAAGAGAACACAAATTCCAACCCAGACTACTATACCCAGCCAAACTCTCAATTACCATAGATGGAGAAACCAAAGTATTCCACGACAAAACTAAATTCACCCATTATCTCTCCACAAATCCAGCCCTTCAAAGGATAATAACAGAAAAAAACCAATACAAGGACGGGAACCACGCCCTAGAAAAAACAAGAAGAAAATCCCTCAACAAAACTAAAAGAAGACAGCCACAAGAACAGAATGCCAACTTTAACAACAAAAATAACAGGAAGCAACAATTACTTTTCCTTAATATCTCTTAATATCAATGGTCTCAACTCCCCAATAAAAAGACATAGACTAACAGACTGGCTACACAAACAGGACCCAACATTCTGCTGCTTACAGGAAACCCATCTCAGGGAAAAAGACAGACACTACCTCAGAGTGAAAGGCTGGAAAACAATTTTCCAAGCAAATGGTCTGAAGAAACAAGCTGGAGTAGCCATTCTAATATCGGATAAAATCGACTTCCAACCCAAAGTTATCAAAAAAGACAAGGAGGGACACTTCATACTCATCAAAGGTAAAATCCTCCAAGAGGAACTCACAATTCTGAATATCTACGCTCCAAATGCAAGGGCAGCCACAATCATTAAAGACACTTTAGTAAAGCTCAAAGCACATGTTGCACTCACACAATAATAGTGGGAGATTTCAACACACCACTTTCATCAATGGACAGATCGTGGAAACAGAAACTAAACAGGGACACAGTGAAACTAACAGAAGTTATGAAACAAATGGACCTGACAGATATCTACAGAACATTTTATCCTAAAACAAAAGGATATACCTTCTTCTCAGCACCTCACGGGACCTTCTCCAAAATTGACCATATAATTGGTCACAAAACAGGCCTCAACAGATACAAAAATATTGAAATTGTCCCATGTATCCTATCAGACCACCATGGCCTAAGACTGATCTTCAATAACAACATAAAAAATGGAAAGCCAACATTCACGTGGAAACTGAACAACACTCTTCTCAATGATACCTTGGTCAAAGAAGGGATAAAGAAAGAAATTAAAGACTTTTTAGAGTTTAATGAAAATGAAGCCACAACATACCCAAACCTATGGGACACAATGAAAGCATTTCTAAGAGGGAAACTCATAGCTCTGAGTGCCTCCAAGAAGAAACGGGAGAGAGCACATACTAGCAGCTTGACAACACATCTAAAAGCTCTAGAAAAAAGGAGGCAAATTCACCCAAGAGGAGTAGATGGCAGGAAATAATCAAACTCAGGGGTGAAATCAACCAAGTGGAAACAAGAAGAACTATTCAAAGAATTAACCAAACGAGGAATTGGTTCTTTGAGAAAATCAACAAGATAGATAAACCCTTAGCTAAACTCACTAAAGGGCACAGGGACAAAATCCTAATTAACAAAATCAGAAATGAAAAGGGAAACATAACAACAGATCCTGAAGAAATCCAAAACACCATCAGATCCTTCTACAAAAAGCTATACTCAACAAAACTGGAAAACCTGGACGAAATGGACAAATTTCTGGACAGATAACAGGTACCAAAGTTGAATCAGGATCAAGTTGACCAGCTAAACAGTCCCATATCACCTAAAGAAATAGAAGCAGTTATTAATAATCTCCCAGCCAAAATAAGCCCAGAACCAGACGGGTTTAGTGCAGAGTTCTATCAGACCTTCAAAGAAGATCTAATTCCAGTTCTGCACAAACTATTTCACAAAATAGAAGTAGAAGGTACTCTACCCAACTCATTTTATGAAGCCACTATTACTCTGATATCTAAACCACAGAAAGACCCAACAAAGATAGAGAACTTCAGACCAATTTCTCTTATGAATATCGATGCAAAAATCCTCAATAAAATTCTCGCTAACCGAATCCAAGAACATATTAAAGCAATCATCCATCCTGACCAAGTAGGTTTTATTCCAGGGAAGCAGGGATGGTTTAATAGACAAAAATCCATCAATTTAATCCATTATATAAACAAACTCAAAGACAAAAACCACATGATCATCTCGTTAGATGCAGAAAAAGCATTTGACAAGATCCAACACCCATTCATGATAAAAGTTCTGGAAAGATAAGGAATTCAAGGCCCATACCTAAACATGATAAAAGCAATCTACAGCAAACCAGTAGCCAACATCAAAGTAAATGGAGAGAAGATGGAAGCAATCCCACTAAAATCAGGGACTAGACAAGGCTGCCCACTTTCTCCCTACCTTTTCAACATAGTACTTGAAGTATTAGCCAGAGCAATTCGACAACAAAAGGAGATCAAGGGGATACAAATGGGAAATGAGGAAGTCAAAATATCACTTTTTGCAGATGATATGATAGTATATATAACTGACCCTAAAAATTCTACCAGAGAACTCCTAAACCTGATAAACAGCTTCGGTGAAGTAGCTGGATATAAAATTAACTCAAACAAGTCAATGGCCTTTCTCTATACAAAGAATAAACAGGCTGAGAAAGAAATTAGGGAAACAACACCCTTCTCAATAGTCACAAATAATATAAAATATCTTGGCGTGACTCTAACTAAGGAAGTGAAAGATCTGTATGATAAAAACTTCAAATCTCTGAAGAAAGAAATTAAAGAAGATCTCAGAAGATGGAAAAATCTCCCATGCTCATGGATTGGCAGGATCAACATTGTAAAAATGGCTATCTTGCCAAAAGCAATCTACAGATTCAATGCAATCCCCATCAAAATTCCAACTCAATTCTTCAACGAATTAGAAGGAGCAATTTGCAAATTCATCTGGAATAACAAAAAACCTAGGATAGCAAAAGCTCTTCTCAAGGATAAAAGAACCTCTGGTGGAATCACCATGCCTGACCTAAAGCTTTACTACAGAGCAATTGTGATAAAAACTGCATGGTACTGGTATAGAGACAGACAAGTAGACCAATGGAATAGAATTGAAGACCCAGAAATGAACCCACACACCTATGCTCACTTGATCTTTGACAAGGGAGCTAAAACCATCCAGTGGAAGAAAGACAGCATTTTCAACAATTGGTGCTGGCACAACTGGTTGTTATCATGTAGAAGAATGTGCATCGATCCATACTTATCTCCTTGTACTAAGGTCAAATCTAAGTGGATCAAGGAACTTCACATAAAACCAGAGACACTGAAACTTATAGAGGAGAAAGTGGGGAAAAGCCTTGAAGATATGGGCACAGGGGAAAAATTCCTGAACAGAACAGCAATGGCTTGTGCTGTAAGATTGAGAATTGACAAATGGGACCTAATGAAACTCCAAAGTTTCTGCAAGGCAAAAGACACCGTCAATAATACAAAAAGGCCACCAACAGATTGGGAAAGGATCTTTACCTATCCTAAATCAGATAGGGGACTAATATCCAACATATATAAAGAACTCAAGAAGGTGGACTTCAGAAAATCAAATAACCCCATTAAAAAATGGGGCTCAGAACTGAACAAAGAATTCTCACCTGAGGAATACCGAATGGCAGAGAAGCACCTGAAAAAATGTTCAACATCCTTAATCATCAGGGAAATGCAAATCAAAACAACCCTGAGATTCCACCTCACACCAGTCAGAATGGCTAAGATCAAAAATTCAGGTGACAGCAGATGCTGGCGTGGATGTGGAGAAAGAGGAACACTCCTCCATTGTTGGTGGGATTGCAGGCTTGTACAACCACTCTGGAAATCAGTCTGGCGGTTCCTCAGAAAATTGGACATAGTACTACCGGAGGATCCAGCTATACCTCTCCTGGGCATATATCCAGAAGATGTCCCAACCGGTAAGAAGGACACATGCTCCACTATGTTCATAGCAGCCTTATTTATAATAGCCAGAAGCTGGAAAGAACCCAGATGCCCCTCAACAGAGGAATGGATACAGAAAATGTGGTACATTTACACAATGGAGTACTACTGAGCTATTAAAAAGAATGAATTTATGAAATTCCTAGCCAATAGGATGGACCTGGAGGGCATCATCCTGAGTGAGGTAACACATTCACAAAGGAACTCACACAATATGTACTCACTGATAAGTGGATATTAGCCCCAAACCTAGGATACCCAAGATATAAAATACAATTTGCTAAACACATGAAACTCAAGAAGAATGAAGACTGAAGTGGGGACACTATGCCCCTCCTTAGAATTGGGAACAAAACACCCATGGAAGGAGTTACAGAGACAAAGTTTGGAGCTGAGATGAAAGGATGGACCATGTAGTGACTGCCATATCCAGGGATCCATCCCATAATCAGCTTCCAAATGCTGACACCATTGCATACACTAGCAAGATTTTGCTGAAAGGACCCAGATATAGCTCTCTCTTGTGAGACTATGCCGGGGCCTAGCAAACACAGAAGTGGATGATCACAGTCAGCTATTGGATGGGTCACACGGCCCCTAATGGAGTAGCTAGAGAAAGTACCCAAGGAGCTAAAGGGGTCTGCAACCCTATAAGTGGAACAACAATATGAACTAACCAGTACCCGGGAGCTCTTGTCTTTAGCTGCATATGTATCAAAAGATGGCCTAGTCGGCCATCACTGGAAAGAGAGGCCCATTGGACTTGCAAACTTTATATGCCCCAGTACAGGGGAACGCCAGGGCCAAAAAGGGGGAGTGAGTGGGTAGGGGAGTGGGGAATGGGTGGGTATGGGGGACTTTTGGTATAGCATTGGAAATGTAAATGAGCTAAATACCTAATAAAAAATGGAAAAAAATAAGAAAACTTAAACGACAAAGAATTCTTACATGGTGTCTAGATTTGATGAAATAACAATAGTGCTCTTTTGAACTCTGTATCCATGAAAAATGTACAAGGTGTTCTTGACCACCAGTCTACTAAACTTCTGTTTCTCCCTAATAACTCAGCCACTAAGATATTGCTAGTTACACTTAATTGTTATGGGGAATTAGATTCCATTTAATTGATGTTGGTCTGAACTCACACAGCACTGAATTACCAATTAGCATGGCATAGAATAAGAAAGTATTTCTCAGAGTTGTTTTTAATCACTCCTCCCCCCCAAAGAATGTTGTGAATAGCTATAATCTAGAAAATCCAAGTTTCACAGACTGATATTTTCTATAATGTAATAAAGTTTTGATTCATTAAATTACTGACTAAAATGTCATTGTAACTGTATTTCTTCTTTTCATGTAGCTATTAAGACTATTCTATGGAAAAATGATATATAACATAGCCATGGTAAAGATAAAGGCCCTAAAGTGCTCACATTATGAAAATGTAATATTAATGTTTGCAAAGACATTAGAAGAAATATTTAAGCACATCATAAGTATAAATGTTGCTCATGATGACTTTTCTCAAAGCGTATCACAGTATTAATCAGCAACACTCAGATCTGGATATTGATACAGATTCATATTTAAAAATAAGTACCCATTGCAGTCATAAATGAATTGCCTACCTTCAGTGGTACTTATGTAAATTATCCCAGGTACAGATGCAGTTGAGCAGCAGATGCACTGATGACACATTCTTAGCTAATTCTGTCACATTTACAAAGTTGCTTTACATTGGTAATGAAGATTAGACATTTACATAAGATAATCTATGTAAAACTGGCTACCACACTCTCCACACAGAGAAGACACTCATCAAAAGCTACCATTGTTAATATAATTCAAGGGCCAGGAAGCGAAAGCACTGTTGTGAATGCTTTAAATATATTATAATTTCTTTAACCTTATATCACATGCTTCCTTTCAAAACAGTGATTGAGATGAATCAATAACTATAAACACCTTTTTGATGAAATTATAAGCAAATATTTCAATTACATGTTAATAAAGTAATGATAATGTATTATATTATTTCAAAAATTCCAGTAGTTGTCTTTTATTTTTAAAGGATTTCAGGACAAGTAACCTTTTAATAACATTCTAAAGATAAATGGTTCCTAATCATTAGCATGCATGAAAATCACATAGAAAGTGTGGGCTGGATAAAATGTTCATGTTCATACATGGTCCTTCCTGTACCTGGGAGCGCGCAGAGTGAATGAACATTCATGAACGTCATGTGGAGGTTAGAGGTCATCCACGGATAGTCTACTGCTCTTCACCTTCACTTTCTATTAGTTAAATTTCTTCTATGGTGATTCCATTCATGCACTTAGTCTTTCATGTCTACTCTCTCCTTCCACTCTCTTCCACCTTTCTCCTGTCCCTGTAACTCACCTCTTCTCCCCACACACCCTGTCCCACATTCATTTGTTTCACTATATTTTCCGTAGGACCTTCTGTATGGTCCCAGGTTTGGAAGTATTTGTTGGAGCTTAATAAGCCCTCTACTTTTTATACCGTTGAAAACAACAGCTGTTGTTTTAAAATTCATCAGTTGCCAATATTCACCAGGAAGGGTTAAGGCCCACAGGAGTCCCATCTGAAACTATGATTGGCTGTCCTTTCATGATTGGATGTCCATGTCATCTCTCTGGGCCTGGATTACCTCACTTGGTAAAATATTTTTCCAGTTCCATCCATTTTCTCAAATATACCCTGATTCAATTTTTCTTAACAGAGGAATTGGATTTTGTTTGTATATGTGCCACATTCATCTCTTTATAGACATTTAGGCAGATTTCACTTTTCTGCTACTGTGAATAGTGCATCAGTGAAGGCATACAAGCGAGTATCTCTGTAGTAGGACATAGAGTCAGCTTATTTATTTATAGTCCTAGGCGTGGTATAGAAGAACCATATGGTAGTTCTATTTCTAACTTGTTTAGAAACCTCCACGATGATTTCCATAGTGGCTGCCCTAGTCTATACACCCATCAATGGTGAAAATCTGTTTCTCTGTCATCACAGCCTAGCAAGCTTCTGCTGTCATTTGATGTGTGTGTGTGTGTGTGTGTGTGTGTGTGTGTGTGTGTGTGTGTGTGTGTGTGATAACCTCTTCTCCTTTATTCTTCTCCATGACCATCTTTGAAACAAAGTCTCGTGTTGAACCTGGAGATTGTCCATTCATGAGGACTGGGTAGCCCACAGACTGTAGGAATCCTCCTGTCTTCTCCTCCTCAGAACTGGGATTTCAGGCATGCATCTCTCTCCTGTTTCTTTATGTGGATGTTGAGGATCCACACTTGGATTCATGCTCATGTGGAAAACACTTTTTCAAACAAGCCATCTCTCTAACCATTATAGAAGGTTTTCCTTTAATTTCTGTATCAGTAATCATTACTGGTGGCTTGAAAATGTATATTTTTTGTTTTATTGGTTATTTTATTTATTTATATTTCAAATACCTTCCCAGTTAAACCCTCTATCCCTTCCTCTGCCCCCTGCCTTTATAAGGGTGTTCCCCACCCACTTCCACCTAAGTGCCTAAGCATTCCCCTACACTAGATTATCAAGTCTCCATGGGATCAAGAGGCTCCCCTCCCACTGATGCCAAATAAGGTAATCCTCTGCTACATATGCAGCTAGAACCATGGGTCCCTCCACGTGTACTCTTTGGTTGGTAATTTAGTGGCTGGGAGCTTGGGGTGTGTGTGTGAGGGGGGAGGTCTAGTTGGTTGATATTGTTGTTCTTCCTGTGGGGATGCTAACCCCTTCAGCTCCTCAGACCTTCCACTAACTCCTCCATTGGGGTCCCTGTGCTTAGTCCAATGACACATTTTTTAGGTGAATTTGGTCTGGAAGCAATAGTTTCTGAATCATTGCCACAGGGCAATGACTGGTAAAAATTAAAATGACCTAATATTTCCTTCTCCAAATCCATCTTATTGGCATTCTAAAATACCTAAGAGGAAACATTTGTTTTGTTTTGCCAATATATTTTCTAATTGTTGTTTAACTATTGAAACTAATATTGGAATGGCTTTGGAGAAAAGTCTGAACGTGTGATGGCAATTGCCAATCCCAAAGCACCTAAGTTCTTGGTGCAGACCTACTTTCAAAACCCACGAGGTGGGAACTGTGGGCATCTATGGGAACAAGAAGCCCTTCTTGACCTGGAGGACAGAGCACTGCTTTGTTAGGAACCCACAGCACATCCATTCAAGAGCCCCATTCAAAACATGAGTGTTTTATTTTTAACTGATGCAGTCCTGGACAATTAGATCATCCTGGCCTTATTACGTAATTTAAAGTCATGAAAAAAACTTTCTGTGTATGCTTTCAGAACATGGTCAATAGCCATGTTGGTTTTCTCATAAAGAATATTCAAAAGTGTAAACTACAATGGATTCTACAAAGGAGATAATACATATTTTCGCTGAGGTTCTACATCAGAGTCTCTTTTAATTCCAATCTTAATTTGTTAAGATCGAAATAACAGGTAGAGAGCAGGGCTCATATGAGCATCACTCATTCAGTTTAGGGAACAACATGGAGATGGTGATCAGACACATGGAGCTTCCACATACCCATGAACAAAAGCAACTTTCTTGTTCTGAAAAACTGATATTTTGATACATGAATGGAATAGGCTAAAGATGCATGCGATTACTTCAAAGTTCACAGAACTTTCCCAAGTTTTCTTCCCTCTTAGGACAGGACTTAGAGGATAATTTAAACTTTCTAATTTCTCTTGCATAATATAAGTATAGGTCAAAATTCGATCTTCCTCTCACGCACTCTCTTCTTTCTCAAGTTTCTTCCATCCCTGTTTTCTTCCAGAGAGTGTCCCTGAGTACAGGAAATGGCTCCAGTTTGCTTGGAGCTTCAGAAACTAGAAAATGAATGAATGAATGCCTTACTCCTTTTGCCTCGGAGCATCTGCTTATGACGTGTAATTCTGAAGTGGCCACAGCTGACAAAAGGTGTGAATTGAGTCCGCACCCTGGACAAAGACAGGCAACTGCCTCCGAGGAAATCAGAGCACAGGGCACCTTCATCTTCCGTCTGCTTCAGATTTCCTTACAAGGAAGTACAACCCTGCTCATTTACTCGCCTTGCTGCCTTCTGTCTAATCTCATCTTCACTGACCATCATAACTTCCACAAGCAGAGTCAGGTCAGCAGGAGAAGAGCCCAAGAGGAGGAAGCACAGCCAGGATGACGGCTGCTTCCCTGGGGTCTCAGGAAGAAGACCACATTATTCTCCTTATTTCTACACCCAGACCCACACACTTGCCTATATACCACAGTAATGAAAACTCCCTCAAACCTGGGATTGTGTTGAGTTCTCTCATCCCCTACCACTCAAATTTTTAGCTAGAAGATGAAATTGTGATGTGCAGATATGTAGATAATGTACACATGTATATATTTAACTACTTGAATGCACATATTTGTCTGAATTTTCTCTTTTAACGTAACATGGCTTTCATTAGTGTTGTGTGACTTAAAATTCCTATGTTAGCAGTCAAACATTGAAATCTGTTCTTTAGTTTTTGACCTCTTAGTTATTGGGGTCTGTATCAGTCAGTAAAGGAGATACTCTGGTTGAAAACATTTTTATGTGAAATTCAAAAATAAAACAAAAGAGGATATATATGTAAATATGTGTGTGTGTGTGTGTGTGTGTGTGTGTGTGTGTGTGTGTGTGTGTGTATTAAATGTAGATTTTAGGAGATTTTAATAGAAAAACTAAATTTGCTTTTAGTTTTCGGAGTCAAGTGTTTAATTTTCTCACTTCACTCAGAGTCATCTAGAGCTACTGAAATAATCCCTGAAAGTAATAATGAGATGCATGTTGTGGTACCTAGGTTCTCTGTCACCTAGCAACTCTGCTCTTAAGAGGCAGCATATGAAAACTCTAAAACAGTGTAAGTAGAAAATTGTTTCTAATTGTCTTACAGAACTATCTCTTATTGATAACTCCCACTTTAGTATTAATGGAACGTTTAAAATATATGACCAGCAATAAAACTCAGGTGATGTTGAGTAGTAGTAGTTACAACAATATAGATACACCCTTCAGCGTCATCATCTGGCCATCACAAAGTTCAGCCAAATTGTACAAATGTTGTATTTCTTTATGAAAGCCAAATAACTTTGAAAAATATGATACCTTATTCTTTTCATGCTACAGATATAATAGTCTTATTTATATTTCTGGTTATTAATTTTGACCATCAGGCTAAATTACTTTTAGGGAAACTTTAAAAGTCACCCTTAGAACTGGATTTAGAATGTTATATGACTTGATTGTCACAGTATGTACATAATTGTGTTAGGTCTATCTAAAACAAAACTGTAGAGTCAGTCACAGTGGTTCACACCTATAATACAAATGTTTATGTGATTTTCCAGAAGGTTCAAGGACTCCAGAGTAGCCTGGGATACATAGAAGGATGATATCTCAAAACTATACTCTTGGACATCTAAGCATGTGTACACATGTATTTATGTGTTCACAGTATACCTAGAGAATAAGATAACTTTTACAAGAATCAAATTATACTTCCACAAATCTGAATTAAGGTCAAGTAAAAGTAACTCCCAAACTTTTACACTGGACAATATCTCTGAACTATTTTATGATGTATAATGCCAAATATACCTGAAGAGTGATCAACAAACTGACATTCCACCCAAGATTCCACCTTCTCACAAATTTGCCTCTGCCCACATGTTGTGCTGAGATCCCACGAGTTGTCCAGAAAGAAAATTAATGGCATACCCTTCAGTCCTTCCTCACTCAGTAGCAGATGTCAGCAACATCAGTCACTCGGACTGCTAATTTCTCTCAGGAGAAGGAAGCACTGACTTGGCAACAGCCGTAGATCAGCAAGATCTGAGATAATGGTCCTGGATAATGACGAGGGAGGACAAGAAGGAAATGAGGCATGATGGAAAGCCGAATGTGTTGTGTCCGGCCAGCAGACCACAACCTGGGTTCTAGCCTGGAAAGGCATTTTGGAAACCTGGAAGAGAAGAGAAGAGAAGAGAAGAGAAGAGAAGAGAAGAGAAGAGAAGAGAAGAGAAGAGAAGAGAAGAGAAGAGAAGAGAAGAGAAGAGAAGAAAGAAATGTAGCCAAGACAGTTATTCTGATCAAAGCTCAAATTTTACTGTTGCGACACTCAGTTATGAAGGAAGGGGGAGGGGACCCGATTCCCGCCGAATAATCTCAGGTCCAGTAGAAAGGTGAGCACGTGTGTGGCTCCAAACAGCAAAGCGGCAGGTTCCAGCAGTGGGCGTGGCAGAACGAATGAGCAGGAAGCTCCACCCCTGAGCAAGCAGGTTTCAGGCTGGGCGAGGGGAGACTACAGGAATGAAAGGTGAGAAAGGACGCATGGGGCAAGTGATGTGGCACTGTAGACGAACACAGAGGTGTGGGGTATTCTTCTCCCTTAGTCTGTATCTGCTGTGGTTAAACAAATAAATGTACATTTTATGGTCACCTAACACTCAAAATGGACAGATTATTTTCTCTGTGTTTTTTTTATTGGATATTTTATGTATTTACATTTAAAATGTAATGCCTTTCCCTTCTCAGTTTCCCCTCTGGAACCTCCCTCTCCCACGCTCCCTCCCCCTACTTCTATGAGGATGTTCCCACTCCCACAACACTGCCCTGACATTCCCCCACACTGGGGAATTGAACCTTTACAGGACCAAGGGCTTCTCCTCCTATTGATGCCCGAGAATGACGCCAATGCACATTTTTATACTTACTGAGCAGAAACTCATAAAAAAAAACTTCTTGTATGTTCACAGTGAAACAAATTAAAGCATGAATCTGCTATGTACTTTGCAATAGATAATATGTGGGAAATATGAATGACCAGAAATCTAAACATTGTTCTCATGCTAGTTACATTTAAAAGGCACACTAGTTGATTTAGCTTCGAGTGAACACATGTTTTATATTTGCATCTGGAAAACAGTACTGGTAGATATCTGTATTATCCATAAGAAGCGGCTCTCACAGAGCACAATGTGTATGTGAATATAACTTTGATAAGTGCAGGTTCCTCACTGTGGTTGGTTCATCGTAGCAAAGCTTTGGCAGCAACCCAATTGTCATTCACTGGATGCATGAATGGATGGAAACAATGTAGCATATAATCACAAATGAAATCTTTCTATCATAAAGTTGGAGAAAATCAGTTGCTTGTGACAACATATATAAACCCAGAAGGACGATATGATGACTAATATATCATGGTCTAGGGGAGAAGAGTAGACAGGGAGAGAGAAGAGGTTGATCAAGGGCACAAGTAGACAGGAGCAGTAACCTTCAATAATCAATTGCACGTGATACACAATAATGCATTACACATTTCCTTATTACTAAAATAATAAGTTTTCATCAACAAATAGTAGGTGAGTGAGAGAGGTTTGCTAATTAGGCTTATATATTTATTCTGCATTACAAACATAAAAGTTACATATATTCCACTGATGCATATTATTAATCATTCCCACTCATATTCCCGAGAGTCATGGTGTGTTCCAAGGCAAGTGGCCAGGGTTCCTGCCACCAGCTCCATGTCTGAGGTGTCGAGATTTACTGAAAGAGAACAGCTGGCTATAAGATCAGAGCACCAGGGCTATCTCCCAGGGCGCTGGCTTTATCTGAAACAGAGAGTAAGGACATTGCAAGTAAAGAGTGCCTTGGAGGCAAGGCATATCTTAGTGGTAACCAATTAAAAAAGGCCAGGAGCTCTAAAAAAGCAGGAACCAAACTGTAAAGAAAGAAAAAAAAGTTTTCAATTTAATGGCAAGAATCGCAGACAGAAATAGCTAAGAGTTCTCTTGGGATTATAGTAAGTTTTCAAGCATGAACCTCAAAGGCTATCCCCACAAAGAGACCCAAATTTAATGAGATCAAACTGTGGAGCAGTGTATGCCCCAAGGCTTTGTCAAAAATAATAGAACAATCACTAGACATTGTTAGAAACTAATAGCTGGATGTGATAACTGAGGTAGACAATTTACCAAGAGGTCAGGAAAAACAAGATAGAGAGGGCCCCTCTAAATGCTTGTTATCCTGTGGTGACTGCTAATAAGCCCATGTCTGCGCGCAAGGATGCATTTTAAACTCCTCCCCAAGTCTCCAATATGTAAACGATCAACAAAAGCACAAGTCTGGCAAAAGGTGTGGGAAGTCATGCTTCTGAATTGGTGCAATATTTAAATGACTAATTTTTAAATAGTTGATAAAATTATGGAACATTATAAACATAGAAACTATGGCTGAATTACATGAAAAAAAAGAGCAAAAAACAGGAAGGAACCTGCCAAAGGGCCCAGCTGATACATTTAGCAAATTGTTCAAATCAATTACAGATGAAAACCAAGAAACTGATGCTTAAAAAGTTAAAGAAAGATAAAATGGCTAGGTGACCACGTGGACAATGTGATCTCTTGAACAATGTGACCATGAGAACAATGTGACTGCATGGACACTATCATCAATCAGACAAGAGCAGTAAGCAGAGATGATAAAAAAGGAAAGTGAGTCGGCCATCATTGGGAAGAGAGGCCACTTGATCTTGCAAACTTTATATGCCCCAGTACAGGGGAACACCAGGGCCAAGAAGTAGGAGTGGGTAGATAGGGGTGCAGGGTGGGGGGAGGGTATAGGGGACTTTCGGGATAGCATTTGAAATGTAAATGAAGAAAATACCTAATTAAAAATTAGAAAAAAAAGGGGGGGAGTGAGAAGAAACTAGCAACTTGAGCAATACAAGAAGCAAAACAAGATTCCCTAGAAGGCTTCAAAAGTGGATAAGAATTGGCAGAACAACAATTAGAAAAAAGTTAATGAATTCTAAGGCAATTGGCAGAACAATCTTCAGGCAGGAAAAACACAAGAAAAACAAACAGCATTTAGATGAAATGCAGAAAATAAGTAAGGGCAACAATATATGACTTTTTTTAAGGGGAATGAAAAGGGAAATGGAGAATTAGTTTCAGAAGAGTAATGTCCAAAACACTCTCAAATTCAATGGCAAACATTTAAGAACTACACAAACTTCTTATAAGATAAGGGCAAAGAATCCAAAGGAGAAATTTTGTAATTAAATCAGCACAGTAAACAGTCTTGAACACAGAAAGAAAAACAAATTATCATGTCTAAATTCAGTCAAATGAAAGGGAAAATGTTTCTCATTAGAAATACTGGACAGAGACAAACCTGGTGGTGCAGACTGTAAAGTCAACCTTGGGAAGTAGATATAAGAGGATCAAGGATAGCTTCAGCTACATAAAGAATTTGTGGCTACCCTGGGCTTTGTAAGATCCTCTCCTATAAACATAGAGAGGAAGGGAGGGGGCAGAGAAGAAAGAAAGAAACTTTGGATAACAGCTGTGAGACAAAGTCGTTATGTTGATATATTCATAGCTCTACTGTTTTGTTTTGTTTTGTTTTGTTTTGTTTTTTTCAAATCTTTATCTGATCTCAGTTCTATGACCTAGGTTGGACATGAGTGGTATTTGGTTTTATTCTGGTATTATAATTTTCTTCAGCCCTTTCTGCTCAAAAGATCCAGTCTTTTGTTATACCCTAATTTCTGCCATGTTCCTAAGAAGTATGTCCTATTTGACTCCCAGGAGAAAGGTACCCACCAACCAGCCACCACAAAGCTAGTCATTTTGCAGCAGAGTAGCATCCATTCATTTATTTCCTTGCTCCTTTTCTGAATCTTGGAAGTCTAAGCCAGACAGTGACATGAGGAACAAACAAAACACTTTTCAAAAATTGATCATCATTTAAATTCTACATCATTTAATATAGTTAAATGTAGGCAATGAGTAGGAAATACTGAGATTCAAAACAGAAAATCTTGTGGTGTTTCCAACTGGCATATCTGCCCTCTACAGAAATCACCCCACTCCACAGTCAGCAGGGATCATTGTTGTATTTCTATGACTCAGTAAGTCAGACTTTATCTGAGATTCTAGCAATAGCCTGAGGCTTTGTTGGCATTTTAATGTACTTGTAAGAATTTTACATTTTCTTGCTTTTTATAAGGCAAAATTATTTTTTCAAAAAAAAATGAGATAAAATAAAGTCACTTTAATAGTAATGAAACATTCAGAATTTAAGAAGAAAATTCTTTGAACTGAGTGATAGGGAACTTATTCAAATACATCAAGAAGACCAAAGGATTCCAGTATTGCTAATTATAAATGAGGGAAGAGATACGGGTCACCTTGCCATTTTCTTACCTCATCTAAAACGATGATTTATGTGAAATACTGGCATACAGAGAAGGTGGGGACAAGTTTTATTGAGTAAAGATATGGCACTTCAGTGCATCAACCCTGATATAGTCATTCTACCAATAAAGATGAAAGGCATGATTTGATTCTCAGTGTGGATGCTACAATCTATAATCAATTAACTCCACTGCCTTTGGACCTGTGAGGAGGGGTGTGGCAGAACATTAAGTAGGAGTATGTGATGGAAAAAAATTGTTCACTTGATGATAGGGAAGTGGAAAACAGAGAAGGTGATGAGGTCCCACTACGTTTTTTTTTTTCAAATGAGTTACACAGTAACCTGAAGGCCCAAGATAGACACCAGCTCATGGGGCCCTAGCTTCGGTCCAGAAGACTGGATGTAGGGCCTCATACATTTTACACACATTGCTAATACACAGCCCCAACACTAAACCTGACCTCTTCAAGATTCTAGTAGCTTCTAACTGTGCCTTGGGCTTGGGACTAAGCTGTAAGCAGACAGGTCTTTGAGAGGAGTTCTGCATCCAAATTATAACACTCATGAATCAGATATACTAATAAAGAGAACAAGATAGAAAAATAAATTACTATTATTTGATCAGATGAGCATGTTTTCAAAGCCATTGGAGCTTTAAAAAACTATATTATTTCTTTATTTTAAAGATTGTATTACATTTATGTGTATGTGAGAGATAGAGATAGATGGATAGATGAATAGATGGATGATAGATAGATAAATAGATAGGTAGGTAGATAGATAGATAGATAGATAGATAGATAGATAGATAGATAGATAGATAGACAGACAGACAGACAGACAGACAGACAGATAGGTAGATAATAGGTAGATACTAGCATGGATGTTTTGTGGATACTTCTACTCCAACAACATATGTATGGAGGTCAGAGGGTAAGTTGCAGGAAGAGGTTCTTGTTCCTTCTACCACTTGGGTTCTAGGGATTGACCTTAGGTTGTTAGTCTTGATGAAAGATGTTTTTACCAGTTGTACCATCTTGTTGACCCAAGGATGCTATAATATATGGGCATCTCACATGCATATAAATAGTTACTATTGTATTTCTACCCTAAAAATATATAAAGAAAATAACAGGTATTGTTGATGACTAGTTCTGTTTTTTACATTTTATACTCTTCTGGGATATCCATGATACAAAAATCATTTATAGTTAATTAAATAACTAATGAACAAAATATAAATTTTCTAGGTCATGAATTTGTTTCATAACAAAGCGAATTGTTCCTAATATTGTATGTTTATTCAAAATAACAGTTCATTCTATCCCATCTCTAAAAGCTGCGTGAGATGCTCTGTGCAGAATAAAATGTTCATTGTTTGGAGCATCCACCTAAGTAGGCCAATTGGCCACTTGTAAGCACTGTTGCACTATATTCTCTCTTCAGTCATCATGTCAAAGTATAATGTTATATAAGCCAAGGACCATAGCCACTACAAAGAGAAAATGTACTGATAGGAACTTAGCAGGGTCTTCTAGAGCCAGAAGAATCACAAGAACTGGAGGGTTGCTGTCATCTTGATAGATTCTGATTGTTACCAGTTCTGTGACCAGACAGTCGTTGTTCTAACTCCTTTGACATAGCAATCTGGGGCTTGGGATATAGCTCAATGGGGAGTATTTTTCTAGCATATATGAGGTCTTAAGTTCAGTTCACAGCACCACACTAAAAACAAAGGAAGAAAGAAAAGAAAATATGCCTAAGTGAATCTTACTTGGCTCAAGATTATGAAGTAGCTCCCAATATTATAAAGCTGCATTCCATTTTCAACCTTTCATTGTTTACTCACTTCCTATTGATTAAGCATCTACAGCATGTGAAGCAATGTACCCAGCACTGAGAACACAGGAAATCATGCCTGGAACGTTTATTCAGAGTTGAGTGCTATGAGATGCTCACTCAGAGAGAGCTGTTCTTGATTTCCTAGAACACACAGTGTGAAAAGTTGAACGGAATGACCGAAAGCAAAAGGAGGCTCTGCCATTTGCAGGACCTGGATGAAGCAGGGGGACATTGTGCTAAGTTACTGCACAGAAGTGAAACACTACACTGTTTCACCCGCAGGTTGATGGTAAAGTATTTAAAAAAGACAAAACTATAATATGTAGTAAGGCTGATTACAGGTTGAAAGACAGAGTGTGTCCAAGAGGTATACAATGATGATTTTTGGCAAAAGAAATAAGCTGTAGAGGTCAGCTGTGTAGAATAATGGCTATCGTTAATACAAATGCATTAGATACTTGAAAGTTGCTACAATGGATTTGAAGGGCTCTCAGCAAACATATAGTGTGAGAAGTAATGTACGTGTTAAATGGTCTGATTGTGTTAAACGGTTTAGATACGGTGTATCTGCAGTGTAAAACGTTATGGAGTACATGATATAAACCATCATTACATCAGTAAATAAGTTAATAATAAAAAGCAGAAAGGCTTAAGAGCTGCATGAGCTGTGACATAGCCTGCGGTAGAATTCACAGGCTTGTTCTATGTCGATTCTTCTTCGTCTGCTTTATCATCACTGGGAAATAGAAGGTCTTGTGTTCATTAATTGATGGGAATTATGAAAGACTGGAGAAAGAAGAATGCATAACTTCTTCAGTTTCACTTCCAAAGGTCACTGATGACACTCGAAGTTGAGAAAAATAGAGCCCAGTAAGAACTAAGGGAGTTTCCTAAGCTGCTCAAAAGGAAAACATTTTAAGAACCTACCACAGGAATAAGAGAATACAGAAAGAGCCCAAGAGAAAGAATCCAAGAGAATGCTCTAACGCATGATTCATACAGCCTAAAAAGGATAGAAATCCTGCCGCTGTGACAGAGTGAGAGAACCTGGAAAGCAATCATCTAAATGAGAACAAAACACAACCATACATTTAGTATTTCATTTATATGTAGGCTGAACTACTTCAAACTCGGGTGAAAAGCTGAGAGAGATATAAACAGTGAGTTCCGGCTTCTTTCAAAGGTATCATTGTGTCTCACAACACAGAGAAAGGAAAGCTGTGGCAAGGCAAGCAAGGCCTCAGCAAGCAGGAGACAGTGAGAAACTAAGTGGAAGCCAGAAATACTGGGTACCAGCTCCGCAACGGAAATGAGAGCTGCATGAAGAGATGTGGAAAAGCCGTGCACAGCCCCAAGTCGCGAGGCGGCAAATAAAAAAGAAAGAAGCAGCATCCAGAAGCAAAAACAAAATCTCAGCTGGAAAAGATGCTTACTGTCGACGGTTAAATTGATAAGAGTAAAAACCATGAGGGGAATTAGTGAAATACACACGCATGTGCCTGTCTCTATAAGGGGGGGGGGCTTCCAAAGAGGGTAATTGAGGGGGAGCTTGGCCCTGAATGTGTACCACAGCATGGGCTGGGATCCAGACAGAATAGAATGTGGGAAAAGGACAGTGTAAGCTAAGAACCAGCATTTCTCCCCCTCTGTCTGTCTGTCTGCTTGTCTGCCTGCCTGCCTGCCTGCCTGCCTACCTGCCAGTCTCAGTCTCTATCTTGCTCTCCTCCTTGTTCGAATTATCTCCTCTCCCTCTCCCTCTCCCCCTCGCCCCCTCTCTCTCCCTCCCTCTCCTCTCCCCCCTTTCCCCTTCCCTCGCCCCCCCCCCCCGTATGTGTGTGATTTTTAGTGTATTGAACTGTGAGCCAACTGCCAGGTATTAGGTCACAGTGTCATGAAATAAAAGTAATGCCCCAGGTCGTTGTCACGCTGCATAGTAAAACAGGTGCTAGAGAAGAGACTGATGTCTTTGACTACATTACAAGCTGAGACAAAGGAAGGAGTTGATCCTGACAGAAACTCTACAAACAAACCTCTCTGCTGAGAAGACTACAAGAGTCACTAATACACAGCCAACCCCCCAAACCCCAGCTCCATAGAGTCAGCAAACAGTTACCTTAAGACCCACCATGAGTTGGGGCGGAAGCTCGCCTGAACGCAAACTCACTATTACAAGTATAGTTACACAAAGATTGAGAGATGCAAGCTGTGTCGAAGAGCAGGGCCTGAGTGAGGAGAAGCAATCTGGTAACAGGAGAACCCCTCAGTTGCACGTGAAAATACTAATGGATGTGGCCATATCACAGTGTTGGGCACTGAAGCAGTGTGCATCTAGCGAGTCCACTGAAAGGGAAGCTAGTGGAGGCAAGCACTGAGCTGAGGTGGTGTTCCATGATGAGCGTTGGAAGGACTCAGACTCAGTCAATGGGGATGGGGGAGTGGAGGCAAGCACTGAGCTGAGGTGGTGTTCCATGATGAGCAGTGGAAGGACTCAGACTCAGTCAATGAGGGTGGGGGAGTGAAAGCAAGCACTGAGCTGAGGTGGTGTTCCATGATGAATGGTTGAAGGACTCAGACTCAGTCAATGGGGATGGGGTAGGAGGGAATGGCTTACAGGGCCCTCCTGCCAGAAATCAAATCTAGCAGTGAAAAAAAGTTAGAAAGTGAACTACATGTTGCTTTCTAACTGAAGCTTTCCCACAAGGAGAATAAGCTACAAAGTTAACTCTGAGGCTTGAGAGATAGGTTGACAGCTAAGAGATGTATTGGTCCCACAGAGGATCTGAGTATAGAGGAGAGCCCAATAACCATGCCGAGCAGCCCACACTACCTGAGTCTCTGGCTCGAGGAAGATTTGCTGCCCCTGGCCTTCACTGGCACCTGCACACATGCACCTACCTACACAAATACATATAACTAAAACCATAATTCGTTAAAGCAGAAAAAACAACCCTGGGGGTAAGGGAACCCACTTTTACCCCAGTCAGGAAGAAATGTTGACTGATAATATATTTTTCCAATTTATTATTACTATTTTTTTATTTTTGGCTTCAGTTTCTTTATTCCTCAATTAAGTTCTAGTTGGTCTGTTTGTCTCTGCACTATTCTATTGCACTCTGCATTATTTATCAGACATTCAGCCCTTGTAATTTTCCTCAAATTATTCCATAGAAAAGGTAATAAAAACTATGCCATTTTATGAAGTCAGATGGTTTGTTATGCAAAATAGTCATAGTGCATAGTCAAAAATGAAAATAATAAAATAATTTCCCCAAGGAACATGGACACAAATAATCCTAATAAAATATTTGCAAAACAAACTCAACAACATATATTTAAATATCAAGGAGCATAGCTAAGTCGGTGTTGTTCTAGTATACAAGAATGGCCTAATACACAACTCTGTACATGGAATAAAATCCATAAATCACAAGTAAACTAAAGAGCAGAAAATACATGATCTTTTCAATGAATGGACATAAGGTAAGGTCACATACCTTAAGTAGATTCTAAACTTTCTCATAAAAAAATCCTAACTACCTTATCTTAAAATTTGAAATCATAGTGGAGAAGGGAGTAGGATATAGCACAGAGGATAGAGGAACACCCTAGGTAAAATGTGCTAAGTTGGGTTTGATCCTTAACACTGGAAAAAATAAATGACAGAGGCAAGCCAGACTAGTAAGGGAGACCTATAATTCCAGCTACTTAAGAGGCTGAAGTAGGAGGATCACAGTTCTATGCCAGCCTGAGCTTCAAGGTAACTTTAGTGCCATCCTGTACAACTCGTATACAACATTTTATGTGTGTGTGCGCGCATGTATGTAATATGTATGCATGCACATACTATATAATGCATGTGTAATATATATGTGTGTGTAATATATATATATATATATATATATGCACGTGTATACATGAATGCATATATCAGTGGTAGGATGTCTAGTGAAAGGGTTTGGGTTTAATTTTTCAGCTTGCACACAGGTGCCTTAACTTTGGTGTCTGCTCAGCTCTTTAGGTCTCCAGTCTCCATCTTACTTAAACACAGCCCTCTGTGATTCAGCTCCCCCATTGGAGATGAATCCTTCATCTAGGGTCACAAATTTAATATGTTCACTCAAAAAGATATTCACAAGAGCTTCTGACAGAATACTTTAACTTAGAGACTAAGAATACCATTCACTTTTATAAGTGCAATATACTACTAGTGAATGTCTCTTGTGAACCCAAATAATAGCAAATGGTCTGGTAAAATGTATCCATTTGCCTACACAACTGCCTGGTGGAAAATATTTCTATGTGTCTTTTTTAAAATATTTTTTATTACGTATTTTCCTCAATTACATTTCCAATGCTATCCCAAAAGTCCCCCATGCCCTCCCCCCCCCCACTTCCCTACCCAACCATTCCCATTTTTTTTTTTTTTGGCCCTGGCATTCCCTGTACTGGGGCATATAAAGTTTGCGTGTCCAATGGGCCTCTCTTTCCAGTGATGGCCAACTAGGCCATCTTTTGATACATATAGAGCTAGAGTCAAGAGCTCTGGGGTACTGGTTAGTTCATAATGTTGTTGCACCTACAGGGCTGCAGATCTCTTTAGCTCTTTGGATACTTTCTCTACCTCCTCCATTGGGGGCCCTGTGATTCATCCAATAGCTGACTGTGAGCATCCACTTACGTGTTTGCTAGGCCCCGGCATAATCTCACAAGAGACAGCTATATCAGGGTCCTTTCAGCCAACCCGTGCTAGTGTATGCAATGGTGTCATCATTTGGAGGCTAATTATGGGATGGATCCCTGGATATGGCAGCCTCTAGATGGTCCATCCTTTTGTCTCAGCTCCAAACTTTGTCTCTGTAACTCCTTCCATGGGTGATTGTTTCCAATTCTAAGAAGGGGCAAAGTACGCACACTTTGGTCTTCGTTCTTCTTCAGTTTCATGTGTTTTGCAAATTGTATACTAAGTTTCTGGGCTAATATCCACTTATCAGTGAGTACATATCATTTGAGTTCTTTTGTGATTGTGTTGCCTCACTCAGGATAATGCCCTCCAGGTCCATCCATTTGCCTACGAATTTCATAAATTCATTCTTTTTAATAGCTGAGTAGTACTTCATTGTATAAATGTACCACATTTTTTTATTCCATTCCTCTGTTGAGGGGCATCTGGGTTCTTTCCAGCTTCTGGCTATTATAAATAAGGCTGCTATGAACATAGTGGAGCATGTGTCCTTCTTACCGGTTGGGACATCTTCTGAATATATGCCCGGGAGAGGTACTGTGGGATCCTCCAGTAGTACTATGTCCAATTTTCTGAGGAACCGCCAGACTGATTTCCAGAGTGGTTGTACAAGCTTGCAATCCCACCAACAATGGAGGAGTGTTCCTCTTTCTCCACATCCTCGCCAGCATCTGCTGTCACCTGAATTTTTGATCTTAGCCATTCTGACTGGTGTGAGATGGAATCTCAGGGTTGTTTTGATTTGCATTTCTCTGATGATTAAGGATGTTGAACATTTTTTCAAGTGTTTCTCAGCCATTCAGTATTCCTTAGGTGAGAATTCTTTGTTTAGCTCTGAGCCCCATTCTTTTAATGGGGTTATTTGATTTTCTGGAGTCTACCCTCTTGAGTTCTTTATATATATTGGATATTAGTCCCCTATCTCATTTAGGATAGGTAAAGATACTTTCCCAATCTGTTGGTGGCCTTTTTGTATTATTGACGGTGTCTTTTGCCTTGCAGAAGCTTTGCAGTTTCATGAGGTCCCATTTGTCAATTCTCGATCTTACAGCACAAGCCATTGCTGTTCTATTCAGGAATTTTTCTCCTGTGCCCATATCTTCGAGGCTTTTCCCTACTTTCTCCTCTATAAGTTTCAGTGTCTCTGGTTTTATGTGAAGTTCCTTGATCCACTTAGATTTGACCTTAGTACAAGGAGATAGGAATGGATCGATTCACATTCTTCTACATGATAACCACCAGTTGTGCCAGCATCATTTGTTGAAAATGCTGTCTTTTTTCCACTGGATGGTTTTAACCCCCTTGTTGAAGATCAAGTGACCATAGGTGTGTGGGTTCATTTCTGGGTCTTCAATTCTATTCCTTTGGTCTACTTGTCTGTCACTATACCAGTACCATGCAGTTTTTTATCACAATTGCTCTGTAGTAAAGCTTTAGGTCAGGCATGGTGATTCCACCAGAGGTTCTTTTATCCTTGAGAAGAGTTTTTGCTATCCTAGGTTTTTTGTTATTCCAGATGAATTTGCAAATTGCTCTTTCTAATTCATTGAAGAATTGAGTTGGAATTTTGATGGGGATTGCATTGAGTCTGTAGATTGCTTTTGGCAAGATAGCCATTTTTACAATGTTGATCCTGCCAATCCATGAGCATGGGAGATCTTTCCATCTTCTGAGATCTTCTTTAATTTCTTTCTTCAGAGACTTGAAGTTCTTATCATACAGATCTTTCACTTTCTTAGTTAGAGTCATGCCAAGATATTTTATATTATTTGTGATTATTGAGAAGGGTGTTGTTTCCCTAATTTCTTTCTCAGCCTGTTTATTCATTGTGTAGAGAAAGGCCATTGACTTGTTTGAGTTAATTTTATATCCAGCTACTTAAACACCAAATTATGAATGAAAAATTTTTACAAGGAAAATGCTTATAAAAATGCTTATGATTCCATTATTAAATACCAGCAGGGGCTTACATATTTTAACTGATGCTTTTATCATAGTAACTACATAGACCTTTTTACTCTGTCTTTCTGTCATTTTTATGAGTGTTTCTAAAACTATTAAAAAGACCTTATTTCCAAAATAATTAAATACATGTAAATATACCACAATTAAAAGTCATTTATCGGGATCTGTTATTAAAAATGGTTGAGTTCATGTGTGAGAGGCTATAGAAGTTTAAAACAGTGTTTGTATATTAGCAAATTGTCCTTTAGTTTCCTCCCTCTATGCTTGATAGTATTAGCCATGTAAGTTTACATAGTCGTTGTAAGAATTTGTTGAATTCTTCCTTTGTGAAACCTGATATTACAACATAACATCACTTTCTCTTTCTTTTGACATTGCCAGAAAAATACACCCAATTTTATATGTAATAAACAAATATAACATTGTATCATGTATAAGATATAAAACAAGCACATAAACCAAGTTTAGATGTTACTAAATGTCTATCACCTACTGACATAAAGTATAAATTGATAATTCTTAGATAAAATACACATGTAGAAAACCAGGAAAGGTTGTATGGAGACAGAAAGAGGGCCTAGTGGGTAAAAGCAGCTGTCACCAAGCCCAGAGGGTGGAGTCACATCTGAGAGATGCACATAGAAGCAGAGAACTGATTCCCATAAATGGTCCATATACAAGCTTGCTCGCTCTTGCTCTCTCTCTCTCTCTCTCTTTCTCTCTCTCTTCTCCCCCTCCACATATACAGAAAGAGAGAGGGGTATATGATTGCAATTTTAGAAATACAAAAAAGGCCATGTATGTTTGTCTGTGTGTGTGTGCACATGTGAGTACATGTGCATGCATGCATGCATGAGTGTATGCATGTGCCTGTGTGTGTGTATTAGTGTGTATGTATGTGTGTTTGTGTGTGTATATGTGTGTCTATTTATTTTCACTCAGCGAATACAAGACTCTAAATCTATAACCATATAAACCCTAACAGAATTAAATATAGGAAGAGATTTCCTTTCTTCCGAAACAATGTCTACTTCACTGGAATCAGCAGAGGTCAGGAAGAGAGAGAGAGTCTGAACCATGGCATTAGCAATCTTATCTGTTAAACCCCAACAAACTTAGAAAATATTAGCCAGACTACTTAACATTCAGTGTAGAAGACTTTGCTCATTACCTTGTCACCATCACCTCTATTCCAGGCATTCTGGCTCCATGCTGGAGCACTGCAAGGTTTTGCTAGGTGTCACCATGGATGCCAGCTGGATGACAGTTTCTTAAGGCAGTGTTTCTTTGGATGGTACAAGGAATGTCACCTAGGCCAACCTTAATGAATTCCATCTTCAGATTCATCCTCACGCCCTGGCCATTACCTCCGGCTCACTAAACCTTTCCTTTGGTTTACATAGAGCTAATTGAATCTGATAAAATTACATAAAGCTAATTGAATCTGATAAAAGAACAATTTATTTAAAGAAAGTGGTCTATTGCAATACATCCCACTGTTTTTCACCCAGTATTTCTGGGCTGCCTTTCTTATATAGTTCTGTTTACCATAGGATGTCACCAGATATTATTGAGGCCCATCTATGCTACTGCCATTTTGTCAAGAAAGATGGAAACAAAAATATACTTCATAATAAAAACAAGACCTAAAGTAGAAAGAAAAAATGTTTTGCTAAATCTAAGAAGACTTGAGAGACATTAAGTGGTGGCCTTCATTGTCTTCCTTGCTAACTTCCTGAATAGAGTAAGAACAGGCTACTATTCCAGTTCCTATCTACTGCTTAGACATTTGTCCTGATCATAAGAAAACATCACATTTTAATATTAAAATACTCACAGATTATCTCATCTCTAGAAGATTAGAACATTATGGGTTCTCAGATATTGGTTCTTCATTCTACCCAATGCATTAAGAGGGGTTGATGGCCTGGGTCAAGGTTCAGAGTAGCAAACAGAACAATAGAGTTCTTTAACTCAGCAGGTTTCGTTCTAGTGGTAGACGACACTGCAAACAGAGAAGCAAACATTATCTCAGAGTGTACTACAAAGAATAATAAGGTAGGGGTGGAGATAGAAACTATGGTGAGATCACCCGTGGTACTCTCAGAAGAATAACCAAGGCAAAGGTCTACAGCACAGGGGTCTTTTGTAAATGAAGAAATAAAATATGAGATGTGTTCATATCTCTACTAAAATTTACATTGATTGAGAACAGAGACACACACTAAATTTCTTAGACATTCTTGTCTCTCCAGCTCCTCTTTGGACTTTGCACAAAATGGAGATTGGAACATACTTGAATTGTTTTGCACTAGTAACTTCATGAGACTGTGACCTGAATCCTGACAGATCATAGTAGTTTCTCAATTCTACTTGACTTAACTAGCATGAGAAATTTCATTGAACAATACAACAAATACACACTGGCAAATGAGAAAGATGTTAGTTTCTTGTTTTCTTCAGAGTCTGACATACCACCAGTATTAGCTGTGATATCTTCTTGTAATGCTTCAGTCTGGCAAAACTAGACAATCTGTAATTCACCTAGGAACTAATTTCCACAGACCTACTCTATGCTACATTGTAACAGTATAAGATTTCAAGAGTCCTCATCTCAAAGGGTATACTCGCTGATTCATATCTGATGGAGCATTGTCTGAATAGCAATACCGTTATGAATGAGCAAATACTAAAAATCAGCATTGCTCAAGAGAACACCAGATGTTTAGGGTCAAAGGGGCTCCATCTTCACTGTGCCTCCCAGGAAGGTCAGAAACAAAATGCTTACCTGATGATCTTAGTCACGAGTCAGACACAAACTGATGTGCACATTGTTCCATTTTCACACATTCACATCCAAAGATGCACTACAGCTCTATTTTATCACGTCTGTTGCCCAAATACAGGGCTTTCTCTTCCCTACAGTGTTCTGTGATGGCCCAGTTGTGCCAGATCCTGACCACTGACCCTTGCTCGTGCCATAAAGAAAATCCCACTATCAGAAAAATCAAAATGCACATGAGTGCAAAGATATGCTATCATTTTAATGTATTCAAATTACCAATTTGAGCCATGGTTATAGGTACTCATACAAATAAATCTTTGTTTCATAGTTAGAAAAAAAAACTATTATTCTACTTCGCACTGGCTCTTGCATTTCTCATGCCATCTCTGTCATGGAGCAATTAAGGTCAGGGCTGTTTGCCTCTTCTTTCTAGAACTTCATTCAGTTGAGGTAAGAACAGTTCATGGGAAGTGTTTTTCATTTCCTTTGTCCTCTCTGCCCTTTGCTTGATTGTTCTGTGGAGGCAACTAACATTTTTTTTTAAGTTACTTCCTAAGTTGACACTTCATGAGGACAGAAGTGTCAAGTTGCTTTCTGCTCTTTCCACACTCCTGTGTCCTTCCTGTCTAGTTCAGATGGGAAATCTGACATACACTGTGATCATGCTGTAATTCTGACAAGGAAAATCAAGCTAAAAAGACCATTGTCTCCACACAAATAACCTAGAGTTTCTTCATCTTTTCCATCCATAAAACAAACGGCAATGTCAGCTTGCAACATGGGACAGTGGGAAGAATGACATCTTGTGCCGGGTTAAAGCAACAGAAGCTTTTATGTTTTCTGTGCAAAATATTGAGTCTTCAATAATACTTTCAACATTCCCTCATTAAACAATGGACAGTACATAGTATACTTAGACAACCAGGAAAACACATGTCTGGGATTAAAAGAAAGGGATTAGTGCTAGGTTAAGAAAGAAAATTAAACAGATTGGGGGAAGTGAAAGCATTGTTCAGATGAGATTCTATTTCCTTTCTGCTGCCACTTGGATAATTTCACAACCTTATCAACACTCTCTTTGACTTCTAATAGGCAATTTAACACAGGCTAATATAAAAATGGCACCATTTGTTTGGAAAGAGAACAAACTCGTCTTCATTTTCACTTCCCCATAACATTTATTGAGTGAAAATGTTCTAAAACTGTCTGAATAAAACTGAAATAGCCCCCTTGTATCTGGGTGGAGGGGAGTCTTTGTTCATTTGACAGTAACCTTGGAGAGCTTGTTAGACCACACTTAATGAGTATTTGAGAGCGATGGAGGAGTTTACGTGTGTGTGGATCCTTTCATTTTCATTTGCTGGAAAGTGCAGCTCACTCGAGCCTATTCACTTCTGCTTAGCCAGTACCACTCACGCTCTGAACAGCTCTGTATTTCCTTATTGTAGGATGAATACAGCTGTGTAGCTGTCCTCGGAGAGGAGGCAGACAGCTGTGAATCCCAAGCTGTTATTTGTTCCTGTAGAACATCCATTTTCACTCTCCTAGGTGTATCGTTCATACTTGTAGCTTTTCAATTAAAGAGAAGAGAGTGCATGCACTAAAAGTACTATTATTAGATAAAAATGATACAATTGTGTGTGATGTAAGTAAACTATAGGTCAACAGTCTATAGCAAAATCTTCATTAGAAAAGATTAGTTATGCTCTAGAAACTACTATTTTCTAAGAGTTTGCATTGGGAAGAAATGTAAGGAGATTGGAGTTTGTGATATCAACTCAGGTTTGTTCAGGTTGGTATGGCCATAGACGACATGAATCTCCTACTTAGAGGACTCTTGCCTAGAAGCATGGTGGCAGCTAATTTCTTGTTACACTGACCTAATTTTTCTCGTTTTTTCTGTTTTATCTAACTTTTGATGCATGAAAATCACACTTATTTATTATCCTGAGAAACATCCCAAATGATATTTCCGTGCAAGTAGACATTGTATTCTATTTAAATGAAGATAGATATCAACTCTGATATGTATCACCTTTTTCCTACTGTGAACATGCAAAAATCCTTCCTTCTAGCTTTTAAACTTATGTTGTTTATTATTAAATAAGTTGAGATTATTTTAATAAACTATTAACATTAAAATAAGTTTAATTTATCGTAATAATTAAGAGGATATCTGTTAATTCAATGCATGATAGTTTGAATGAGAGTGACCCCCATAAGCTCAGGAAAGATGTGGTCCTCAGTTGGTAGCACTGCTTGGTGGAGGTGGTGGCAGTGGTGGTATTTGTGTGTGTATGTGTGTGCATCTTGCTGAAAGAAGTATGTCACTGTGGGTGGGCTTTGAGAGTTCATGGTCTGGCTCTACTTGCAGTTTTTTCTCTGCTTTGTATTTGATCATCTTCCTGCTCCTACTGACATGTGTGCTACTTGTTGACATGCTATCCTAACATGAAGAACTCTCATCTCTCTGAAATCACAAGACAATATATGTTTTTTTCTTAAGTTGCTTTATGTCTATATATTGTTAATATATTAATTTGTTTACATGAATAAAACAATGGGAACATTTCTATAAAAATAAAGAAGTTATTTCCTTATGAGCTCTACATTTTTTCCACTGAAGAAACGTACCATTATGACATAACTATAATTTTATTATTCTTTTTTCTTTTTCCTTTATTGAAAATACATTTTTTCCTCAAATAATATATCCTGATTAAAAATCATAAATTATCTTGATTTGCCTCCTTCTCCTCTCAGTTCTTCCTCTCCTTCCATCCAAACCCACACCCTTTCAGTCTTTCACTTGAAAACACTTTTTGAAAGGATGATAACATATATTAAAATAAAATATAATAAATAAAGCAAAAACTTGACTTGGTCCATGGGTCAGTCAACAGGCTCTGCAAGAGAGAGACTGTTGGGACTGAGGGACAAGACACTCGAAGAATGAAGACAGTCTGTCTGCTCAAATCTCAAGTTTCATTTATTGGAAAGCAGCTATGGGTATATAAGCACAAGCTGGCGAGTGCAGCTGGAGACACTTAACCACAGGTCCAGGATGTATAGGAGAAAAACAAGATGTTAAAAGAGTGTGCTTATCTGTGGTGGGCTTCTTGCAAAAACATCATGCTAGGAAAACAAGTTTCTCATCAGCATGGAAAAGTACCACCTGTAAGAAAATAGCCCGTGATGGCTGCAGAGATGATAGCCGCTTTCTGCTAGGAGTTGGCTTCCAACAAAAACACATCAGAATTGGAATAAAAGAAAGAAAGAGTCCAAGAGAAGGCACAAGAATCAGAGACACACTCATTCAAAGACTCAAGCATCGCATAAAAACACCAAAATGGAAACCATAATATATACCCAGAGGACCTAATGCAGACCCTGTGCATAGTGCTTCAGTCTCTATGAGTTCACATGAGCTTTGATCATATGGTTTAGAGGGCCTTATATTCTTGGTCTTCTCCATCCCTTCTCATCCTTACACACTTCCTAGCTCCTTAGGAGTTCCTTGAGCCCTGATAGGAAGAACTTGATGAAGACATGGCACTTAGGGCTGTGTGTTCCACGATCTCTAACTCTGCATAATGTCTGGGTGTGGGTCTCTTTATTGGTTCCTATCCACTGCAGGAGGAAGCTCCTTGATGAATGATCAGTGGGGCTAGGGTAATGCTCTTGAAGCTTGATCCTTTCCTCTGTCAGCAAAAAAATTGTTTGAAAACAAGTTGGGTAAGAAAAAGTGAGCTGAAGAAAAAAGTAGAAGAGAATGCAGAAGGGAATAATGGAAAGAGAGAGAGGTGGAAATGAAGAAAAGAAAGAGAAGTGACAGAGAGAGGAATTGCATTTTTAAGTCTGGAAATGCAGGTTTCATTATGAACATGAAGCGTGCTTAGAAGGGAGGAAGGGAGGACCTGCCTGATTCAGTTTTACACTTCCTGCCTCTTAGGAAAATGAAGGATGTAAATGCTGACTGATTCTTTGTAAATGAGGGACTAATTCACTCGCATAGCTGATTGGTTGATATTCAAATATAACTGTGGGGTTGATATTCAAATATAACTGTGGGTCACAGTTTTTTAGATTCTGGTTGCATGAAGCCTGAGGACTGTTGATCTTGACAGCCAAAAACAAAACAACCATGATCATGGATTTTAAGTAGTGGCCCTTCCCAAGACACAGAGTACTATCTGTGATAGCATGAACAAGTAGCTTCCAGATTCTATTTTGAATCCTGACTTAGCCTATGAAAGCATCTTCAGAGTCATACTTGTTTTCCCTCAGGGTTCACACACAACTCTGACTTTGTGGTCTTCTTGTGCCCCAGTTGCTCTTCTTCTGATCTCTGCAATGAAATGATTGTATTGCTATTTCTTGTGAACAGATAGAGAAAATTTCAACTCTCCCTGGAACTGTTCAAAAGTTCATACTTCAAAGAGCAAAACACTCATTAAGTCTACCGAGAACGAGGTTGATTCCGCCAACATTTCAGGAAAATGTCACTGCCATCTGCTTTGAATTTAAGAATGTTCTTGCTCTCCATTAGCCATGCCTGGGTGTTCTCTTTCTGAATACTTTGTTTAGCATGCTGAAGCCTGCTACATTGCAATGCATGAAGCTTTGTTTCGTGGTTTTGTTTACTTATCCTTGCCTTTACTTTTGAAGAGAGTTTTAAAATCTACAAATGCACTTCCTTTTGATAAAGAAAGGACATCGGGTATTTCCAGTGGCTGCAGTCTGGGGCTCAATCACTTAAGTTGCTATGCCTTCTCTCCTGGACTCTATTTAAGCCTGATGCTAGGAGCCTTGCCTTCTGATAATTTGCCAAAACATTATTCATTATGCCAAATGAGAGAAAGTGGAAAGCTAGTCCAAGAAAATGAACAATGTGCTTCTCTAACATTTGTGTACTGTTATTGGATTTTAAAAATAAACATAAAAAGCTCAAAAGGTAAGTCAAAAGGGGCTTTGCTAGAAAATTCGATTTTTATCTTCCATTCTATGGCACCTACCAGTTGGCAATGCTGTACCTCTTGTTCAAATACAGTGCACCTTAATTTAATGGAAGCCAAATGAAAGACCCATATGTTTTTAAAAATCAATTATTAATAACTAAGCTTGCTCAGATCAAACTAAGGGGATAAAATCCTCTGCTTTGCGGCTTATTTTTCTACTCAAGCTTTTATTTTGTTGTTTTCTCCTAAATTGCATCTATTTGTCTCCCACACCCCATCTTCCCTCTGTACATAATATATTGACCATTAGGCTATTTGTCATTCTTGGTCAAGATGTCCAGCACTACACACTTCAGAGCTTTAAGAGCTATTTAAAATTAAAGTCTGGTAGAAAGTTCCTCTCCCCAGATTTGCATTTTGCAATCTATTATTTATTGTTGTGGCTTGCCCTCTTCCTGTACTACTGTGAGCCACATATGCAGTCCAAAGTTGTTATCTTTTTCCCCATTTGTCTACCCAAACCTGAAACCGAAGAGAAAATGAACTTTTCCCTGTTGCAGACAATGCAGACATGGCCAGCGGAATGATTGCAATGGCACGTGCTACCTTGCTGCCAGACTAAGTACCCGAGTCCAGAGCACGGCACGAAAATGTGCATGCCACCCATGTCAAATCATTCATGAGCTCCTCTATTCCTGCTCTCTCCAGGACACTTGTGTCTGAATGAAGTGCTCTAGAGATAGAGTAATAAATGAAACATCAGATAAGCTTCTGCCCAGCTCTCTTGCTCATTCTAATCTTTATTGTCTCAGGCACTCTCAATGCACACCACCAGAAGCAGATTCTGAACGCGGAGCTCTCATTCATGATGTGACCATAAAGGAAGCTTTCTCTCTTGGACCATTTCTAAAAGTAACATATGTCTCCTCTAAGGTTTCTGTATTTATTGTTAAGGGAATTAATCATGAAATGTACATTGTCCAGTGATATAAGAAGCAAAAGCACAGAATAAGAATTCCAGGGCAGAAGAGGCACGTAAGAAAATCAATTCTATTAGCACACAGGTGTCATTTCATTACTCTGATTTCTTCAGTCACTAGTCAATGTCCATCCTACTTCCCAAGTTAAACAGCCTTCCAAATAGTACTTTTAATAGGGTTTTCTGTTTGTTTGTTTGTCTGTTTGTTTTCAGCTGAAATAAGCTATGGTTTACTATAATAAAATCAGTTGTGGGAAAGCTGGCCTATCTGCCAAAGTAACATATTACACAACAACTTAGCCTAGGGACGACTTTAAATCTTTTTAAACACATATTTATCATCTCAAACCTAGATAGAGAGTATAGGAGATCTATATTTTAAATACAAATACAACCCATAAAATAAAATATTTTGGCCCTGCAAATGTTTTGCAAATATCTGAACAGCATTCACTACTTAGGATAGAGCCTAATTTAAAAAGAAAGAAAAAGAAAGCCTTAAATACTTTAATAGTTATATCTCTCCTAACTGTTTTTTTTAATGAGTATAATGCTGTAAAATCAAAAATAATTAAATTTTTTCTCAGATTAAAAAAAAATTTAACACCTACTGAGACAGTTTGGTACTACTCAGTTAAATACACAAAATGTAAGCCAGATTAAACATTTCAAAATTGCTATGGAATTTACAGCTCTGTTACTCCCAAATCTCTGGTTTCATTACTTAAAAATAAATACTACAAAGTAATATATTATAATAGCCTACGCATGTTTTTGACTTATGCCTCAGGGATAAAAAAAATACAACTATACAATTATATAACTCCTTTATCTTCCTTGATAGTTAGCAAAATTTTACCTCTTGATAGTGCTTAATAAACATAGTTCATTTTCCCTTTAAGTTAAGGATCCTACAGTAAGCATTAACTTGGGAAGTATAACTAATACTTGTTTTTGATCTGAATATAAAATGGACCTCTTAATATCCAGGCTCATGAATGCTTTGCTTCCAAATGAGGATCTGGTTTAGAAGGTTTAGGAAGTTTAGGAGGAAGTACCAAGCTAGTGAAAGTAGACCACTGGGGACATGGCCTGAGGGATGTTTCTTATCTCTGAGCTCTCTCTGTTTCTCTCTCTGTCTCTCTCTGTCTCTCTCTGTCTCTGTCTGTCTCTCTCTCTCTGCATCTCTCTTTCTGTCTCTGTCACTCTGTCTGTCTCTCTGTCTCTGTTTCTCTGTGTCTGTCTCTTCCCTGCCCTCTCCTCTCCTTTCTCTTCCCTTGGATCAAATAAGACAAAGAACTCCTTCTACCCACACTCCCTCCTCCTTGGTGTTCTTCCCAAGAGCATGAGGATAACCCACCATGGATAGAAAACTCTAAAACCATTAGCCTCACCAAATCTTTCTTCTCTTAGCTTGTTTTCTTAGGTGTTTGGTCAGAAAGAACTCTATTTTATTTTACTAATGTGGTCACTGTCTTGATCAGTTTCTCTTTGGTGCCTACTACTTCAGTTTTTTCCCATGAGAGGTGGCGCCATGTGAGCCATGCTATATATATTTTCTCAGTCCACTTTTCACAGGAAATAGGGCTGTTGAGAATATTAAAAGCTAAACAAATTCAATAAAATCCTGAAGCCCTGCAAATGGGATTATGTCCATTTCCTTGCCCTCCCAACTCTATGACAGTTTGACAACTAAGCTTAGGCAAACTAAAACAGCCTTGTAAAGGAGCTGAAGGGGTCTGCAACCCTATAGGTGAACAACAATATGAACTAACCAGTACCCCCAGAGCTCCTGTCTCTAGTTGCCTATGTAGCAGAAGATGGCCTAGTTGGCCATCACTGGGAAGAGAGGCCCCCTTGGTATTACAAACTTTATGTGCCCCAGTACAGGGGAATGCCAGGGCCAAGAAGCAGGAGTGGGTGGGTAGGGGAACAGGGCAGAGGGAGGGTATAGGGAACTTTTGGGATAGCATTTGAAATGTATATAAAGAAAATATCTAATAAATAAATAAATAAATAAATAAGAAAAAAGAAAGAAAACAGGTACTCTAGAATATATTGGGGGGAAATAGATTGGAACAGTGTTTTCTTTGGTACCTATATGTCTCCCTGTAAGCAGTACATTACTCCATCAATACAAGTACATCTGATTTGGAACAGAAGTTTAACCCTAACTCTTGGGAAATCCAGGGAGAGGGATCCAGAGCTCAAGGTGATCTTCCCATATGGGTTTGAAATGCAGACAGTCATCTTCCTGATCATCACTGTGACATAGTACCTCCCAGAAGTAGCATAAACGGGGTAACTCATGGTATCAGGAGACACCAGTCCATTGTGTCTGGAAAGCAACAAAAGCTGGTCAGCACATGAGAATGGAGGCTTGTTCCCTAGCTTTTTTATATTATAGTGAGTCAGGAAACAGAAATCTAAAGCCAAAATCAGGGCAGGACTATAATTGTCGAAGGCCTGACCCTAGTAACCCAATACTATGTCTCCCTCTCCAAAGGGTCCACACCTTCCCCAGAAAACACCACACTCTCCAGTCCAGACACTGTGAGCCTATGAGGGATGCTTCACATCCGGTCAATATCAGTATCTCTCGGGATCTTGTCTAAAGTCCTAAATCTTTGGACTTACCCCAAACTAGTGATCCACTGTGCACATTTTTAACATGACAGCTTTCTGACTTGTATTAACACTAGCATTTGTAAGGAGAATGTACTGTTAGACTTAGACTTTTATTCTTAAGTTGATCTTAAATGAGGTTGTTTGTTTCCTTTTAAGAAAACACATATACTATTTAAAAAATTTAACTCTAATAATAGAACCAAAAATATGGGTTTATCTTTCCAGAAAATTCAAGCAGTAAAACACTTTATTTACTGAAAGATCTGAAGTATCATGGTTTTCTTTGTCAGTCACATAGACTGGGGAATTTTTATTTAAAAATTTACACAAGAAAAATTGATTGTTTCCCAATCTCAGTTGCTTTGTAAACAAGACCAGAAACAGGACCTGCTAAGAAGATAATAACACGCTCACACACACACACACACACACACACACACACACACACACACACACACTTCTGTTCAAAGCCTTCAAGTCTTCAAAGTGTCTTAGAATCATCAGATGTGTCACAGGCTGAAGCAGTCCCAAGTCAATGCGTTAAACCCCAGAGAGCTGGTTGGTTGCTTTTCTCTTTAACATGATGTCTCAGTGAATAGGTCCAATCTAGTTTGGCAGAAGAGTTGCTTCACCTACCTGTACCTATTTCACAGCCATTCGGAATATATTATTATGTTTGCCCTCCTGTATTATAATGACTTCTTGTCATTTTGCTTCAGGAAGCATTTCACAACGTGACAGGCAAGGCTATTATCCCCTGGCTGTTCCTCTACGTCTATCAAGAGGAAGGGCCAGGAAGAAGATCCAGGTTCATTATATTGATATAGGAAGCTGGAGAACAGGAAAACTAACCACTCAAGTAAAAATGGCAGTATCAATTCACAAGCCTTAAGGCTTAATAATTGAGTAGTTAAGAATCAGTATTTTCTCTTTCTTATAATATCGGTTAAGTACACTTCAATCAAACCTTAATTGTATCTTCTCTTAGACTGCTACCTTAAAAATACAGAAATGACTTAGCATATTTAAGAATTGAATGCATGTTAATCAGACCATTCCAAGTGTTCTCACAATGGACAAGAGGATATAACATCGAGTGTGAGACTGAGCTTATGAATATCAACATGGAGAGTCTCAGAAAGTGAATACCCAAAAGTTCCCAAAGATACTAACAGAAACTGAAAATAAGACATAGCAGTGGACACAAAGCCTCAGGAGAAAGCAAAGGAAGTTACATAATACAGGAGAATAACTTCTTGAGCACAGTTGAACACACTCCCAACTTTTTTTTATCTCCTCACATTAAAAAAGAAGTTAACATATGATTTTATTAAGTGGTATATATTTGTACATATTCGTGGTATAGAATATGATAATTCAATATATGTACAAGGTTTACAATGTAATTAACACTTATATCTTTAAATATTTATGGGTTGTTTTTTTTTGTTTTTGTTTGTTTGTTTTTTGTTTTTGTTTTTTGAGACAGGGTTTCTCTGTGTAACTCTGGCTGTCCTGGAACTCACTTTGTAGACCAGGCTGGCCTCAAACTCAGAAATCCACCTGCCTCTGCCTCCCAAGTGCTGGGATTAAAGGCATGCACCACCACCGCCCAGCTATATTTATGTTTTTTGTGTGTTGTGAAACTTCCTTTTCTCTCTCCTAATCACTAGGATACATTCCTGTAGATTGTAGATGACTGTGTACTGGAACTGAAAATTTGCTTCACTTCATCTAAAGTTCTTTCTGTACTTGTTAACAAAATTCTTTCTACTTAATTTTCTTCCACTAATGTTTTCTAATGTTCTCACTACACAGTTCTATGAAGGCAATTTTACCAACTTCCACATTTAGTAGAAACATACAGTGTTTGAAATTGGTGGCCTGCCTTCATTTATACAGCACAATGTCTAGATCTACCACTGTTCTACAAATGACAAGATTTCATTCTTTTCCATGGATTTAATGCTCTTCCATTTTTATTGATTTAACCACAAATGAATACCTTGATTCCAAACCTTGACTGTTATGAATAGTGCTACATTTTAAACTATTTTAAGGAAAAATATTGAAAGTGTTTTAATATCTCTAGGTCTACCTAGGGACTTCTTAGTGTTTCACATTTGACTACAAAGTGTTCTCATTTTACTCCGTATAATGTAACTTCAAGCTGAGAAGGAAAATGGTTATGGCTTAGGAGGTCAGCACTCTTGGCTCAGTTGACCAACAAAGCACAACCTAATTGGGAAGACAATATTTCTTTAGTATAAATTAGGCACTTAGTTTCCTTTTGAAGAGTTTTCTTTCAAAGTCAACAAATGAGAAGGAGCCAAAGTTAAATGGATTCTTGGAAATAACAAGTAATTTAAATCCATCATAGACTTATGTTTCTTATTATGGAAAGAAATTGTGCAAGTGAATTTTGTCCATAGTAATGGTTAGAAAATCACTAAATCAAAAGCTGTACCTCTGAATCAGCCTTAGTGGTTCCTGCCTGTAATCCCAGCGTTAAAGAGGCCATAGCATTATCACTGGTATGAATATAATGCCAGAGGTCAAAGACAGTGCACGGGAGTCTATTTTTAAAAGGAGTATTCTGCTTTGTGGATTATCAACTAGATACAAAGAAGACACAATGAACTAAGTCCCAGAGGAGGGAAGGCTTTACAAACTGAGCAGAGATTCATAGCGGCTTCCGTACTCGGAAAGAATAAAATACCATGATAGAGAAGTAAGGAGTCATAGGTGAGAAATGTCATAGAGACACTCATCCCCAACAAGAGAGAACATGGCTCAAAAGAATCAGTGTGGATCAGGTCCTGAGAATACACAATGAGTAAGGGAGAAATTTCTTAACAGCGGTGATAGGAGAACTGAATATTCATAGACCAAAGAATAAACTTGCTACTATTACAGTAAACACACACACACACACACACACACACACACACACACACACGCGCACACACACACACAAACATACACATACACATACACATACACAAACATACAATCAATCAACTCAAAATGGGTAAAAGACTCAAATAAAGCACTTTAAATTGCAGGACTCTCCTAGAAAAAAAGACAGGGGAAAGGTTTGTGAATTTGTTTGTGGCGATGATTCCATATTAGCCTAAACTTATAGGCAACAAAGGCATAAATTAACAAATGAGATTACATCAAAGAAGTTGTAGAGATATGGAAAGAATAACAGAGTTAATATTTGCTAGCAGGAGGACAATGGAAATATCTAAGAATTCCTATCATTTAATACTACAATAACTAATAACCCAATTTTAAATGGCTAAACACTTAATGAGCATTTATATAAAAAGACATAATAGAAGAATTTTTGCTATCACTAATGATAAAAAAGATAAAATACAGTGAATAAATATTGTATATTATAACTATATTTAATAATTAACACTTATACAGTTATAAATAGAAAACAGTAAGTCAAAGGACTATATTAGAATATGAAAAAGTGTTGGGCCTAGTGGTAGCTGCATGTCTGTAATCCCAGTACTTGGGAGGTAGAAATAGTAAGGTCAGGAGTTCAAAGTCATCCTCTGACTATATAGTAAGTTCAAGTTTCAAGTGGTATATGAAGCACCATATCAAGAAAAATAATAAGAAGCAAAATAATATAAAGTAAAATTGTGTAACCCAATAACTTCTACTATATTCTCCAAATATTGCCCTAAAACAAGGAGCAGAAGATGGAATTCATAAGAGAGACTATTCACTGACTCTCCCTACTTTGATCACTGATGATGTCAAAACTACTCAATCCTCCAGTGTCAAGAAACATAGATGCTATGAATTGTTCCAATTAAATGAACATTCAGTCAAATTTCCCCTTAAGCCCCAACCCAATACACGTCAATCATTAAATGAATTTGAATGGTCAGAAAGTGAGGGAGAAAGAGACAAAAATGATAGTGAAAATAATACCATTTCTCTACTAATTTTGATGCAAAGACCAAACAAAATGAAATATAGACAAAGGATTAACAAATCCAAGCAGAATATAGATAATAATAATAATAATAAAATACTTTTTCACAGCATGAACAAGTCTTTGATAACAAAATAAAGAATGAGTCTAAAGAACTACTGGGATGGGTTGTGTATATTTAATAAAGGGCGATGATTAAAAAGTCAGGGAACTTAAAAGTTGTAAAGGCAAGAAGACAATCAAATGGATTTTAAAACTGAGAAACCTCAAGGTTGATAAATTAGATAGATAGATAGATAGATAGATAGATAGATAGATAGATAGATGATAGATAAATAGATAGGTGGATGGATGAATGAATGAATGAATGGGAGGTGGATGGATGAATGAATGGGTGGATAGATATATAGATAAATGGATAGGAAAATAGAGAGAGAGAGAGAGATACAAATTCAGACTATGTGTGTAACTTTAGAAAAGGGGAGAAGGTTTCTATCTTCTTCCATTACAAAGGGAATGGTAATAGAGGAGAACAATGGTATAAACATGCCTAAATGAAGGAAAGTATGGCTTGTTGTTTGTAAGGACCCCATTGAATCTTGAGAAGAGGAAATGTGAAGGAATCTGCACCAAAATTCATCATTCATCAAATTTTTGAGCATTAGTGGAGTTGAAAACCTGGGGAGATAATTGTGACTGAGTTAAGAAAAGATTTCTTTTTCTTTCTTTCTTTCTTTCTTTCTTTCTTTCTTTCTTTCTTTCTTTCTTTTTTTTTTTTTTTTGGTTTTTCGAGACAGGGTTTCTCTGTATAGCCCTGGCTGTTCTGGAACTCACTTTGTAGACCAGGCTGGCCTCGAACTCAGAAATCTGCCTGCTTAGGTATTTTCTTCACTTACATTTCAAATGCTATCCCCAAAGCCCTCTATACCCTCCCCCCACCCTACTCCCCAACCCACCCACTCACTTCCTGGCCCTGGCATTCCCCTGTACTGGGGCATATGATCTTCGCAATCAAAGAGAGAAAGCTCACAATCCATAAAGAAAACAAAATAGCCGGGCGTGGTGGCGCCCGCCTTTAGTCCCAGTACTCTGGAGGCAGAGGCAGGCAGATTTCTGAGTTCGAGGCCAGCCTGCTCTACAAAGTGAGCTCCAGGACAGCCAGGGCTATACAGAGAAACTCTGTCTCGAAAAAACAAAACAAAACAAAACAAAAAAAACAAACAAAAAACCCAACAACAACAACAACAAAAAAGACTCCTCGAAAGGATAAACGCTTCCTGTTCATAGGAGTGTGAGGAAATGGAGAGGCAAGCCTACAATATGAGGTATTCAGAGCACACATGCCTGATAAAGGAATTATATTTGAGGTATGTAAAAATCTCCTATAAATCAGTGGTGACCTAATTTTAGAGATAGCAAAAAGACTTGAATTTTCACCAAAGAATATGCATGAATGTCCAATAAGCATATGAAAAGATGCTTAGTGTCATTAGTCACTAAGGAAATGCAAATTAAAGTCATGCAGAAACCCACTAGAAATTCTGAACTTGACAAGGTTGAAAAACCTGGCAGAGATACAGAGCAAGAGAAAGCCTTATTCACCTACCTTATAAATCAGTTCAGCAGTATCTTAAAGGGGAAACACATAGCCAAATTCTAACCTAGCAGCTCCACGTTGAATTAACAAAAGCTATATGAAAGTGAACATTTTATCAACAACAAAATTCATAGAGTGTTCACAGCAATTTTACTTGTAATAGCTAAAACGGAATATAATCCAAATGTGTATCAATACCATTATGAATAGGCAAAATAGCATGAAATAGTCTTCGGGAATGAGAGGGATCATACACAAAACATGAATGCATCTCACTAATATTACATTACAGAAAGAAGTCAAACGTAGAGTGTATATTGTAGAATGCTATTTATCACACATTTAAGGACAGGAAAGGCAAGCCAATGGTTACAGAAATCAGGCGATGTCTGTCTGTGGTAGTGGAGTTATGGTTTGGATTAACTAGAAAAGGGAAGCAGGAGATGTCTACAGAGGTGATGTTCTGCCTTTCGGTCTGGCTTGTATATTGCGTATACAGGTGTATGTATCCACAAGATGGACAGAACTTGGCATCTGTGCATTTTGTTGTTTATAAAGTAAAATTTCTTTTAAAGCTTATTGCCATATGCATCTCACTTACAATGATGGGGCTGACAGGGAAGTTATTATATGAATTTATAAATTGGAACATTGACTCTCAGTAGGATGTGACTTGGTGAAGTCTCTTGCTCCCTAGTGGGTGTTTGGCCACTATTTTGTTTTCTTTGCTCTGTATCCCCTGTCCCTTCAACATCAAGGAGAACTTGGCTACAAGCATTGGCACAGAAAAGAGTTAATGGATTTGAAGCATTGAGAAGGAAGAGGTTTTCTGCTGTGTTCGCACAATTTCAACACTAAATATAAGCTTTGCATACCAAATATATTCTTTTGTCTCTTGACCACTGTGCTAGAGAATAGGGAAATATGCCAAAGAGGGAACTGGAGAAGACCACAGGGAAAGGGGCTGTGGTTGCTAAGGGAGCAGCCTTCTTTTTGGCTTGGAGATGTTCTTTCCTGTTCAGAACCACAGGGAAAAGAAAAATAATCACGGCCAGTACTGAAAGACAAGAGGGAAATTTGAGAGTCCCTCATTAGAGCCAGCCTGGACAGAGGTAGATGGAAGGGAGGCCACTGTGGAAAGCATGGATTAGACCAGCTAATGTCATTGTGGATTTATAAAGCTTGTGTGTCTGAAAGAAAACAAGAAGGTTAGACCTGAGCTGGCAGTCTAATTACTAGAGGTGAGTGTGGAGTTTATCCAGGTTCTCACCTTCCATGAATACCAATACATATTCTCAGTCCTCTGACTGACCTCCACTCCTTTGCCATAATTTACTTCTGACAACTAATAAACACACACACACACACACACACACACACACACACACATACACAATAATGCATACCTGCATGTGTATGTGCCGTAGATAATATATATGTGTGGGCTGCAGCTAAAATATATTGTTACACAAATTACCTACAATATGTATAAATTGATCAGAAAATATAACAAGCTGAAGTGTCTTGAATTAAAAAGTTTGCTAAGTAAAGAGAAGAAGCCATCTTCATGATACTCAATTACAATGAGATTAACAAGAACTGATGTAGTAAACTGGCAAATTGTTCAACCATACTCTCTTTTGTTTTTTTCTCAATAATATCAACCTCAGAACTCACTAGAGACAATGCATATTTCTTCAGAGAGAGGAAAGTTGTGAATAGAGTTGGTACCTGTAAACAATGAAGGATGAACATAAATCAGGCGAGTGGTTGCCCATGTTGGATGTACACTAGAGTCCTACATGAACTTTTTTTATTAGGTATTTATTTCATTTACATTTCCAATGCTATCCCAAAAGTCTCCCCCACCCACTCCCCCAACCACCCACTTCCACTTCTTGGCCCTGGTGTTCCCCTGTACTGAGGCATGTAAAGTTTGCACGACCAATGGGCCTCTCTTTCAACTGATGGCCGACTAGGCCATCTTCTGATACATATGCAGCTAGAGACACAAGCTCCGGGAGGTACTGGTTAATTCATACTGTTGTTCCACCTATAGGGTTGCAGATCCATTTAGCTCCTTTGTTACTTTCTCTAGCCCCTCCATTGGGGGCCCTGTGATCCATCCAATAGCTGACTGTGAGCATCCACTTCTGTGTTTATTAGGCCCCAGCCTAGTCTCACAAGAGACAGCTATATCAGGGTCCTTTCAGCAAAATCTTGCTAGTGTATGCAATGGTGTCAGCATTTGGAAGCTGATTATGGGATGGATCCCCATATATGGCAGTCTCTAGATGGTCCATCCTTTCATCTCAGCTCCAAACTTTGTCTTTGTAACTCCTTCCATGGGTGTTTTGTTCCTAATTCTAAGAAGGGGCAAAGTGTCCACACTTTGGTCTTTGTTCTTCTTCAGTTTCATGTGTTTAGCAAATTGTATCTTATATCTTGTGTATCCTAAGTTTCTGGGCTAATATCCACTTATCAGTGAGTACATATTGTGTGAGTTCTTTTGTGATTGGGTTACCTCACTCAGGATAATGCCCTCCAGGTCCATCCATTTGGCTAGGAATTTTATAAATTCATTCTTTTTAATAGCTGAGTAGTATTCCATTGTGCAAATGTAACACATTTTCTGTATCCATTCCTCTGTTGAGGGGCATCTGGGTTCTTTCCAGCTTCTGGCTATTATAAATAAGGCTGCTATGAACATAGTGGAGCATGTGTCCTTCTTACCGGTTGGGACATCTTCTGGATATATGCCAAGAAGAGGTATTGCTGGATCTTCCGGTAGTACTATGTCCAATTTTCTGAGGAACCGCCAGACTGATCTCCACTACATGAACTTTTAATGAACTGTACCTGCTACAGTTTGAATATAAAATGTCTTCTACAGAATCACATTTCAACCACAGGGCTGCTGTGGAGTCTTTAGTTGATGGAGCAGAGGTGAGAGAATTAGGTCAGTCCAGATAAGCTTCTGAACATCATATACACCCAAGGTCTCAGCTGTATTCTTACTTCCAGGTTTACTCTAATATAACATGTTTCCTATCACATGTTCCTGAAGTCATAAATTCTGCCATGTCTTGGCTGGTGTGATGAACTGGAAATATGTCATTTTGGTGACAGCCACACAAAAGTAATATGCTACCATACTCAGCTTCCATTGGCCAGAGAGTCTAAAACAATTGTAGAGAAAGGAAGGGCAGGTGAGCATGAATTAGGATAAAGGCCACATGCGTGGATCTGTGGTTGAGTCCAGAACTGACAATTACTGACTTAAGCAGATGAGAAAGGGTATACAGAACAAATGAAGCCTAAACACACAGATTGGCATATGATGGGCTGGTTACCTTCCTACAGAAAGATGATAAGTGTTCAGGAAGTTTTCTATTTTTAGTCAAGTAGAAGGCAAAGAAACTATCCAAAAGGTAAATAAAACAACCCCATTGGGATTCATTATTTCAGTCAGCTTGCTTGGACAGAGGTAAATTTAAGACTGTAAATCTCAAAAATACAGATAAAAATTACAGCACTGAAATCCAAGCTATTACTTTTTTGCAATATAAGCTTTTAGTCATTTTCTTCCTTTTGTTTTTTACGTGTTTGTTTTAAAGAAGGGATATAAAATTATAAGAAAGTTATAAAAACAGAAGCAGAATGATTCAGCTGAAAGAAAATGGTTCTCTTCCTACTGCTCCTCATCAAGGGAAGGAAGCATTGATGTGGGCTGAGACCATGGCATCCCTGGGTTAGCTGTTACTATGTACCTTAATGTGTCTTATTAAGCAGAAACATTTCCTACAATCTGAGAACTTGGAAGGCTGAGACAGGAGGATTTCCTAGAGTTCAAAGCCTCCTTTGTAAACATAGTAAGTTCTGAGATACCCAGGGCTAAATGGAGAGACCCCATTTCTCTAAGCTGACCCCATTCTGTGATACTGCACAAGTGCAATATCGACAATCCTCTTCAACACTGTCCTTGAAGCTCTAGCTGGAACAATAAGGCAGAATATGAAAATTAAAGGGATACAGAAAGTCAAAGAAGTCTAGCTTTTCCTATCTACATATATCAGAAAGCCCCAAAACTATATCAGATAACTTCAAGAAATGACAAATTCTTTAATAAGCAGGAGACAGAATCACTTGCAAAACTCAATAGCTTTTCTATCCACAAACAATAAACATACACTGAGAGAGGGGGAGTAATGAAAACATTCCACATTAGCCTCAAAATAAAAAAAAAAAATCAAAGGATAAAGCTCACCAGTGAGGTAAAGAAACTCTGCATTGAAAAGTTTAAATCTCTGAAGAAAGAGACAGAGAAAAATGCTAAAAAAAAAAAAAAAAAAAAAGACAGGCATGTTGTGCTAATGGATTGGTAGAATTAATATTCTAGAAACAAATGACCATTTTACCAAAAGTAATTTACATACTCAGTGCAATAACAATCGAATTCTCCATCTCATTCACCACACAAATAGAAAAACAAAACCTATCCTTAAATTCATATCAACCCACAGCCAAAAGAACCATTCTGAATATCAAGATATATCACAGAGCCATAATAACAAAAACATATGACACCAGCACTAAAACATACATGAAGAACAATGAAACAAAACTGAGGGCCCTAACATGAGGACATGAAACTACAGCCCTTTAATATTTTACAAAGATGTCAAAAGCATACATTAGAGAAAAGAAAATGTCTTCAACAGTGGTGCTGAGAAGACAGGATATCCACATGTAGAAGAGTAAAATTAGGCCCATATCTATAACCTCACATAAAAACTAATTCCAAACAGGCCAAGGGCCCAGATTCGAAGCCCAGGACACTGAAATTGCTCGGGGAGATCATCAGTGATATCCTACATGATATCGGTGAAGGGAAGGACTTTCTGAGTAGGGTTGCATTTGCCCAAGGATTGAGGCCAACAACTGATGGGTAGGACTTCATAACACTAAAAGGCTTTCGCACATCTAAAGAAACAATCAGGTGAAGAAGATGTCCACTGAATGGGAGTGAGTCTTTGCCAACTATACATAAGACAAGTGATTGACTTTTAGAATTAATGAAGAACTTTTAAAACATAGTGAAAAGACAAATAACCCATTTAAAAAATGAGACCAGGGCTTGACTAGAGGGTTCACAAAAGAAGGAAAAATGGTAAAGAAATATCTAAAAGCTCATTCATCATAAAAATAAAAAAAAAACACACACAAAAACAAAACAAAACAACAACAACAACAACAACAAACACAAAAAAGAAAAACTGTGAGAATTCATCTTACTCCATCCAGAATGGCAAAGATCAACAAAACAATCAACAACAAAGGCTGGAGTGGCTGTGGGAAAAGGGACCCCTCCATCACTCTTAGTGAGATTGCAAACTGTCCCAGTCACTCTGGAAGTCAGTGTGAAGAATTTCCCAAAAGCTAAAAATGGATCTGCCACCTGACCGAGCTATGCCATTTCCTGGCATGTTCTCAATGAACTCAACCTCTAACTGTAGAAAGCTACTTAGTCATGCTCATTGCTTCTCTATTCCTGATAGCCAATCAATGGAAACAAACTGAATGTCACTCAACAGAAAATGGATACATATACATATTATGGAATATAATTCAGCTGTAGAGAAAAATAAATTCTGTGGGTAAATGAGTTGGAACTAGAAATGATCATACTGAGTTAGGTAATCCTGACACAGAAAGACAAACTTTTCATATGTGCCTCCTTCAGGTGTGGATATAAAAACTGGAGCAAGCAATGAAGATGTAAATAGCAGGGCAAAAATGATATGAAGACAGAAATAGAAAGGGGGTGAAGCAAATACAGAAAAAGGAGGCAAAAAAGGTAAAATATCAGTAAGAATATATGAAAATGTAATAAGGAACCAAGCTATTAGCTATCTATATAAGGTACTTACATAACTCTGTGTATAAATATACTCATATAGTTTGATTCTTTTTCATCTCAGCTGTAAAAAGTCAAAGACCACATAACAAATATACTAACACCAGTCCTCTTTTGAGACCTCTTTTGAGAAGCCCTCTTTTGAGTTGTTAGTCAGCATTGTTGAATAGACTGCCAAAGCATTATAGACTATTTCTGTTGCAATTGGTTGCTATCCAGACAGGTTCGTCCTTATTGTTGAAGACACTGTAGTGGCTATTCCTGGTTGTCAACTTGACTATATTTGGAATGAATTACAATCCAGAATTGGAAGATTCACCTGTAACCCTTATCTGGAGGCTTGGAGATCCTTATCTGGATCTTGGTTTGGAGATCTTGAGCCATAGTGGCTATGGATTCCAGAAGATTGAATCTGTTTAAGGAACACACCTTTAATCTGGGCTACACCTTTCATCTGGGATTAAAGGTGTGGTGGAACACACCTTTAATCTGGGCTACACCTTCTGCTGGAGACAATATAAGGACATTGGAAGAAGGGAGTCTAGCTCTAGCTCTTGCTCCTTCACCTGCTTGCTGCGTGAGACTGAGTAACTGCTAGATCCTTGGACTTCCATTCACAGCTGTGACTGAACCATTGTTGGGAATTGGGCTGCCGACTGTAAGTCATCAATAAATTCCTTTACTATCTAGAGACTATCCATAAGTTCTGTGACTCTAGAGAACCCTGACTAATACAGAAGTTGGTACCAGGAGTGGTTCTAGAGTAACAGAAGTACAAGGATGAATCTTTTAAAATACTGGAATTGGCTTGTTGATCCACCAGCACTTTCAACTATTGAAACCTCTCCAGATTCTCTCCCTCCTGGGAGCTCAGAGAATTTTGAAGACCCATGGTTGAAACTATATTCCGAACTTAAAGAAGCGAATGCCCTTGATTTTCTTAATGAATTAGGTGATTCAGTGCACAAAGCTTTCTACAAGATGGGGAAAAAAATCAGAAAATGATTTTATTGGCTGGCTGCTCTTAGTATCTGTGCAAAAAATGATGAATGAAAGGAAGGAGTTGTGTGATAAAATTGAAAGGCTCCAGACACAAGTAAACGTGTGTGTCCTTGAGGAGAATCTTCTGTCTTGTAGCAATAGAGCTCAAGTTGCAGAAAATCAAACAGAAACTCTCATTGTAAGGTTGGCTGAACTACAGCAAAAATTCAAGTCTCAGCCTCAGAGTGTGTCGACAGTTAAAGTAAGGTCTCTAATTGGCAAAGAATGGGATCCTATAACATGGGACGGGGATGTGTGGGAAGACCATGTTGAAGCTGAGAATTTTGAATCTTCAGATTCTCAAGGGTTTGCCCCACCTGAGGAAGTGGTACCCTCAGCCCCACCCCTTGAAATAATGCCTTCCCCATATGAGGAAATTAATTTTGCAGAGTCTGATAAACCAGCAATGACTTTCACTACTGATGTTTCTCAAGGCCCACCAATAGTTTCTTCTAGACCTGTAACCAGACTCAAAGCAAAACAGGCTCCTAGAGGGGAGGTAGAAAGTGTAGTTCATGAGGAAATTCGCTACACTACTAAGGAGCTTAATGAGTTTGCTAATTCATTCAAGCAGAAACCTGGTGAATATGTGTGGGAATGGATTTTAAGGGTGTGGGATAAGGGTGGAAGGAACATAAAACTAGACCAGGCTGAGTTTATTGACATGGGTCCTCTGAGTAGAGATTCTAGGTTTGAATGGTTGGCTGAGGTGTTTATCAAAAGATGGCCTACTGGAAATGACTTGGAGATGCCTGATATTCCGTGGCTTAGTGTTGATGAAGGGATTTTAAGACTTAGGGAAATTGCAATGCTAGAGTGGATATATTGTGTAAAGCATAATTGTCCACAATGGGAAGGTCCAGAAGATATGCCTTTCACCAGCTCTATAAGACGCAAATTGGTGAGAGGGGCACCAGCACATTTGAAGGGTTTTGTTCTTTCCTTTTTCCTTGTGCCAGATCTTAGCATTGGAGATGCTTCTGCTCAATTAGATGAATTAAATTCACTGGGTTTAGTTGGATTCCGAGGTAACAAGGGCCAGGTGGCAGCATTGAATCGCCGGAGACAAGGTGATCCTAGTTATTATAATGGACAGCGTAGACAAAAGAATGTTTATAATAACATACCCAGTAATGGTCAGGCAGGAGAGGTGAAATTTATAATGGCATGACTTGGTTGGACCTTTGGTACTGGCTAATCAATCATGGTGTTTCCAGGAATGAAATACATAGGAAGCCTACTGCATATTTGTTTGATCTGTATAAACAGAAAAATTCTCAAACAAATGAAAGTAAGGCTACATTAGATCGTGGTAAACAGCAATCTCGGCCAGTGAATCAATTTCCAGACTTGAGACAGTTTGCAGATCCGGAACCCCTTGAATGAAGGGGTGGCCAGGTTCCGCTGAGGAAGGATCTTGATAAGACACTCAAAGGTTTTGCTGTTACCTTTTTTTTCTCCAGTTCTTCCCCAGAGGGACCTACGGCCTTTTACAAGGGTAACTGTACACTGGGGAAAAGGAAATAATCAGACTTTTTGGGATCTGCTGGATACTGGTTCTGAGTTGACACTGATCCCAGGGGATCCCAAGAAACATTGTGGCCCTCCAGTTAAAGTAGGGGCTTATGGAGGGCAGGTGATTAATGGAGTTTTGACTGATGTCCGACTCACAGTAGGTCCAGTAGGTCCCCGGACACATCCTGTGGTGATTTCCCCAGTTCCAGAATGTATAATTGGGATAGATATACTCAGAAATTGGCAGAATTCTCATATTGGTTCCCTGAACTGTAAAGTGAGGGCTATTATGGTTGGAAAGGCCAAATGGAAGCCTTTAGAGTTGCCTCTGCCAAAGAAAATAGTGAATCAAAAACAGTATCGTATTCCTGGAGGCATTGCAGAAATTACTGCCACTATCAAGGACTTGAAAGATGCAGGGGTGGTGGTTCCCACCACATCTCCATTTAATTCTCCTATCTGGCCAGTGCAGAAAACAGATGGATCATGGAGAATGACAGTTGATTATCGAAAACTAAATCAGGTAGTAACTCCAATTGCAGCTGCTGTACCAGATGTAGTTTCGTTACTTGAGCAAATTAACACATCTCCTGGCACCTGGTATGCAGCTATTGATCTGGCAAATGCCTTCTTCTCAGTACCTGTCCATAAGGACCACCAGAAGCAATTTGCTTTCAGTTGGCAAGGCCAACAGTATACCTTCACAGTTTTGCCTCAAGGATATATTAACTCTCCTGCCCTGTGTCATAATTTAGTTAGAAGGGATCTTGATCGTTTGGATCTTCCACAAGATATCACATTGGTGCACTATATTGATGACATTATGCTGATTGGACCAAGTGAGCAGGAAGTAGCAACCACTTTGGACTCATTGGTAACACATATGCGTATCAGAGGATGGGAAATAAATCCAACCAAAATTCAAGGACCATCTACCTCAGTGAAATTCTTAGGAGTCCAGTGGTGTGGGGCATGCAGAGATATTCCTTCTAAGGTGAAAGATAAGTTATTGCACCTGGCCCCTCCTACAACCAAGAAAGAAGCACAATGTTTAGTGGGTCTATTTGGATTCTGGAGACAACACATCCCTCACTTGGGTGTGTTACTTAGGCCTATTTACCAAGTGACTCGGAAAGCTGCTAGCTTTGTGTGGGGCCTGGAACAGGAGAAGGCCCTTCAACAGGTCCAGGCTGCTGTGCAGGCTGCTCTACCACTTGGACCATATGACCCAGCAGACCCGATGGTACTTGAGGTGTCTGTGGCTGATAGAGATGCTGTTTGGAGCCTCTGGCAGGCCCCTGTAGGTGAATCACAGAAAAGACCTTTGGGATTTTGGAGCAAAGCTCTACCATCATCTGCAGACAATTATTCTCCCTTTGAAAAACAGCTCTTGGCCTGCTATTGGGCCTTAGTGGAAACTGAACATTTGACAATAGGACACCAAGTTACTATGCGACCTGAACTACCCATCATGAGCTGGGTACTATCAGACCCTGCAAGTCATAAAGTGGGACGCGCACAGCAGCAGTCTATTATCAAATGGAAGTGGTATATATGTGATCGGGCCAGAGCAGGTCCTGAAGGCACAAGCAAGTTACATGAAGAAGTTGCTCAAATGCCTATGGTTTCTACTCCTGTTACAATGCCATCTGCTGCCAAGCATGCGCCTATAACCTTATGGGGTGTTCCTTATGATCGACTGACCGAAGAGGAGAAGACTAGGGCCTGGTTTACTGATGGCTCTGCACGTTATGCAGGCACCACCCAGAAGTGGACAGCTGCAGCATTACAACCCCTTTCTGGGACAACTCTGAAAGACACAGGTGAAGGGAAATCTTCACAGTGGGCAGAACTTCGGGCAGTACACATGGTATTGCAGTTTGTTTGCAAGAAGAAATGGCCAGATGTATGATTATTCACTGACTCATGGGCTGTAGCCAATGGATTGGCTGGATGGTCAGGGACTTGGAAAGATCACAATTGGAAAATTGGTGAGAAAGACATCTGGGGAAGAAGTATGTGGATAGATCTCTCCAAATGGGCAAAGGATGTGAAGATATTTGTGTCCCATGTAAATGCTCACCAAAAGGTGACTTCAGCTGAGGAGGAGTTCAATAATCAAGTGGATAAGATGACCCGTTCTGTGGACAGTCAGCCTCTCTCCCCAGCCATCCCTGTCATTGCTCAATGGGCACATGAACAAAGTGGCCATGGTGGTCGAGATGGAGGTTATGCTTGGGCTCAGCAACACGGGCTTCCACTCACCAAGGCTGACCTGGCTACAGCTGCTGCTGATTGCCAGATCTGCCAACAGCAGAAACCAACACTGAGCCCCAGATATGGCACCATTCCTCGAGGTGACCAGCCAGCAACCTGGTGGCAGGTTGACTACATTGGACCACTTCCTTCATGGAAAGGACAGCGTTTTGTTCTTACTGGAGTAGATACTTATTCTGGTTATGGATTTGCCTTTCCTACACGTAATGCCTCTGCTAAAACCACCATTCACGGACTGACAGAATGCCTCATCTATCGTCATGGTATTACACACAGTATTGCTTCTGACCAAGGAACTCATTTCACAGCCAGAGAAGTACGACAGTGGGCCCATGATCATGGAATACACTGGTCTTACCACATTCCCCATCATCCTGAAGCATCTGGGATTAAAGGTGTGGTGGAACACACCTTTAATCTGGGCTACACCTTCTGCTGGAGACAATATAAGGACATTGGAAGAAGGGAGTCTAGCTCTAGCTCTTGCTCCTTCGCCTGCTTGCTGCGTGAGACTGAGTAACTGCTAGATCCTTGGACTTCCATTCACAGCTGTGACTGAACCATTGTTGGGAATTGGGCTGCTGACTGTAAGTCATCAATAAATTCCTTTACTATCTAGAGACTATCCATAAGTTCTGTGACTCTAGAGAACCCTGACTAATACAGACACTATGCACTTTAGACACAGGGCCTGGAAGACCTGAACTCTCTCTAACACATAGACTTCCTCCCTGAAATTAATTTTCATGATACTAGAAGGTGCCACACAAACTTCCCAAGGAGGGGAGCATCCAGCAGTTCTACTGAGCTATGATCTCCATGAGCTACAGCAATAACCAGCATATTAAGATGCTTATAGTATGAACAAAATATACAGCAGTGATAGATAATTCCCCAAGAGCGCTTTTATTACAAACTAGACAAGAGGAAAATCATGGCTGGTCCTGGAAACCTAGTCAAATATCAGGGGCTGATGAAGTCATGAATCTCAGAGAGGAACCTATAACCACGACGTTACTAAACACATATAATTCTGAACTACACTCTGAACAGTTGTTCCTATACCCACAGATAAGCATACATAGTCCCCACTTTCATTAAGGAAATTCACTTTTCAGGGGACAGAGACAATTGCAGAAAAACCATACCTGTCTGAACAGTCTATGAATGAAGCTATTATGAGGAGATTTCTCCAAGTAAACAGACGAGAATTTGTAATCTCTGTTTCTCCATGACATGGCTTGTACTTGGATTGCATTTTGTGCCCCTCGTAGGTGAAATAATAGGAGTTGGTTTACTTTAGAATACACATCATCTTACCCTTTGTTATTCAGAATAATGTTTCTAAGCATGACTTGGCCTGTCCACTGTGTACTGCCTAAACTCTCGGGTGACCTTGCCCTTGTGACTGCATCCAACTTGAACTCAAGTGAAGTTTGCTCTCATGACTCGGCTTAACCCTCAGAGTGTAAATTGTCTGATGCCTGGAATAAAATTGACTATTGCGTGAGACTTTAATTTGGCTCCTGGCTAGGTTCCTCTCTCCCAGGTTTTTGCCACCAAATAGAGTGGCAACACACACCCAACCAAAATGCAGAGTTGTGGAGCACTGTCCTTACTGATATAGCTACTGCTCCTGCATCTAAGGCTCAGGGGTCATTGTAGAAGATTGTAGGAACCAGAGGAAGAGGGAGTTTCATGTGAGATTGTATCTCCTAGAAATGTTAGAAAAGGTTCACCTATCAAGTTTCAACATGGCTGCTTTTCATGACCTGAACAAGGACAACACCAGTATATATACTAATGTGGATGGAGCCCTAACCATAGACAAAGAACTAAGGAATGCTAAGAATGGGAGAAATAGCCTTCCCCAGGGAAGAGTACACCAATTAACTACCCATTACCAGATGATTATCCCTGAAAACATATACATACAAATAACATTGTGAAAACTGAATAAGCTATATTACTGTATTTAGGAATAAATATGTATATATATGTGTGTGTGTGTGTGTGTGTGTAATAATGATTAAAAGGGGACTATGAATTTGAAAGAGAGAAAGGAAACAGAATACAGGTGAAAGTTTTCAAAATGGAAAGAGAAAGAGACAATGATGTAGTTATATTATTATCAATATATATGGAGATTCACACACACACACATATAATGCTTGTAACTTTATGATTGACTATTAAAAACCTAAACTTGTAAAAGCTATTGGTGAAAAACTGCTTTCTAATCTCAAAACAAACCTTGTACTTCCTTTAAATATTTTCTAATTGGTGTACTCTTCCCCCGGGAAGACTATTTCTCCTAATGTTTTCTAATTGGAAATTTATCTAAGAGACTATTTATAAATTCTTTCATGTACTTACCTATAAAGTTGATCATAACATTGGAACTAACTGGAATATTTAATTGTAAGATTACACAATTAGCTATCTAAATCTTTTCTATTAAAAAGTGGAAAGTTACAATACAAAGAACAATTATAAAATTAATATTCGATGAATGTTTTGATATACTGTACACTATATTCTTTTGGTAAATATATAAACATAGAGGAAGAAATGATTCCTGTCTACAAACTCTTTATAGCAATTATCTGAGCAGAGAAGCACTTCTTCCACTGTGTCTCTGTAATCATAACTTTCACACTTAAAGACAAAAGCATAAAAAAAAACCAAATAAAAAGAACTGTCCAAAATTATATGGCAAAATACAAATAGCAGATATTTCAATGATATAACTTTAATTTATCTAGACATTTTAAGGATTTATAACTATAAATACATTATATTATAATAAAATATTGAAAGGGATTTTAACTTCCTTCCTTATAGTCCAGACTTTATCCACCTCCCAGTTTGCCCCCTGATTGCACTGCATCCCATACCTCCTCCCTTGCCCTCCTACCCAATCTCTAAGATGATGTCCCAACCCATCCACCCCCACTTTTCCAGGCCTCCCCACTCCCTGGGGCCTCAAGTCTCAAGGGTTAGGTGCATCTTCTCTCACTGAGGCCAGACCAAGGCAGTCCTCTGCTGTATATATGTCAGGGCCTCATACCAGCTGGTCTATGTTGCCTGGTAGTTCAGTGTCTGAGAGATCTTGAGGGTCCAGGTCAGTTGAGACTGCTGGTCTTCCCATGGGGCACTCCTCCTCCTTAGCTTCTTCTAGCTTTTCCCCAATTCAACCACAGGGGTCTCTAGCTTCCACCGATTGGTTGGGTGCTTGTATCTGCATCTGACCTTTCAGCTGCTTGTTGGGCCTCTCAGAGGCAGCCATGCTAGGCTCCTGTCTGCAAGCACACCACAGAATCAGTACCAGTGTCAGGGTCCTGGGTCTCCCCTTGAGCTGGATCCCAATTTGTGCTTGTCACTGGACCTCCTTTCTCTCATGCTGTGCTCCAGTTTTGTCCCTTGCAGTACCTTCAGACAGGAACAATTCTGGGTCAGAGCTTTTGACTATGGGATGGCAACCCCATCCCTCCACTTGATGTTCTGTCCCTCCACTTGAGGTAGACTCTTGAAGTTCCCACTCCCACTTTATCCAAGGTCCTTCCCTTTGAGTTCTGAGAGTCTCTTACCTCCCAGGTTTCTGGTACACTCTGGAGAGTCCCCCACCTCTTACCTCCCCAGGTTGCTTGTTTCCATTCTTTCTCCTGGCCCTCGGGGCTTCAGACCTGTTCCCACACACACACTCTGCCAATACCTGATTATGTTCCCCCTGTCCCCTCTCCCACCCAGGTCCCTCCCTTCTTCTGCCCCATCCTCACTGTGATTGCTTTCTTCTCTATCCCAAGTGGGACTGAGGCAACCCTACTTGGGCCCTTCAGCTTGTTAACCTTCTTGAGTTCTATGGATTGTATCCTGGGTATTCTGTACTTTTGGGGCTAATATCCATTTATTAGTGAATACAAACCATGCATGTCATTTTGGATCTGAGTTACCTCACTCAGGATGATATTTTCTAGTTCCATCCATTTGCTTGCAAAACTCATGATGTCCTTAATAGCTGACTAGTATTCCATTGTGTAAATGAACCACATTTCCTGTATTCATTCTTTTGTTATGGGACATCTGGGTTGTTTACAGCTTCTGGCTAACACAAATAAGGCACTAACCACCAAAAAGACCAAACAACTGAGTCAAAAACTGGGGTGTACAACTAAACAGAGAATTCACAACAGAGAAATCTTGAAAGGAGGAGAAGCACTGTAAGAAATGTTCAAAGTCCTTAGTGATCAGAGAAATGCAAACCAAAACAACTCTGAGATTCTACTTTACTCCAATCAGAATGGCTAAGATCAAAAAACTCAGGTGCCAACACATGTTAGTGAGGATGTGAAGAAAGAGAAATACTCTTCCATTGCTGGTGGGACTGCAAAGTAGTATAATCACTCTGGAAATCAATCTGGAGATTCTTCAGAAAATTGGAAATAGATCTACCTGAAAACTCAGCTATAGCATTCTTGGGCATATACAGAAAAGATGCCCCACCATGCCACAGGGGCACATGATCCACTATGTTCATAGAGGTCTTATTTGTAATAGACAGAAATTGGAAACAACAGCTATTTTTTAAAAAATAAATCATTTATTTATTTTATGTATGTGATAGTTTCATATTTGCCAGGCATCAACACCAGTTGCTTTCAGCTTAGCGAATGACTGTTCTAAGGGTCTGTTTAGATTAGGGAACTGTTCTTACCACCATCTAGCTCAGGAAAGAAAGAAGTCATTCTCTGGTTTCTGTTGTGCTTAGAGACCTCTGACGTTTCAATTGATGTTTCATTCTGTATTTAGAAGCTAAAGCAGCTTGATAGCAACTATGTTTTCTATCATTTTTTTTTCTCCACTGAATAATGTAGGTTCCTGGCAAGGCTGCCTGCAAGCACCGGTCACCATTCTAATTACAATGTATCTGTAAACACTCAGGTAGCATTTAGCACAGGATTTCTCATCCAAATAGCCACTTTAAAATTTCATAGCCAGAAAGGGGGGCTGGTATTTTGAGATTCTCCATCTATTATCTTGACATGCCAGAGGCCTTTCTATATAAGGAATCCCCGATAACTTGAGTCTGAGGTCTTCTCCATGCCACTTCCTCTGCAGAACAAGGTGTATTTTCCTATGAGGTTCCATGTGCTCCTTCCTCTGAAATGGAGAACTTCGGTAGCCACAGATTCACATGTTCTCAGTGAATAAGTATCTGCATAGGTAAAAGACACCACAGGGAGAGCACTTGTGTCCACCCTAATGTCAACATCTGGTCAGAAAAGTGTGACGAGACTCTACAAGCTCCCTGAACACTGGCACTACATCGGGTTCCCCAGCATGTCCTCCCTCCTAGGTATACAGAACAGTTCCATGACACTTGGCAGATTAACTGAAGATAACAAATGAAGGTGTGACTAATTGATGTCCTATGGACCCGTTTATAGGACATATGTATTTATAAAAAAGCAATTAGCACAGGAATAAGAAATAGAAAAGCAGTAAAAGTAAGCCACCCCGGCAAAGCAAAGACTGATATTCTCTCTCTGGAGGAAGTTCTAACAGATGAAAGGAGCTGGTATACAAAGCTCCCAACACCAGGGGAAGAAGATTCTTCATGGATTGGAAGAACACCAAGCCTCAGATGAATTTCTGTCTGGGGAGTTTGTCTCCTCATTGAGACCTGCTGTAGACCTACAAACTCCCCAGGTGACTCAGGTCTCTCCACTTCTGAGTTTTGAAATTTCCACTCTCCAAAATAGGTGCTTCAGAGGAGAGACAGACTCATTTATGTAGAAAACTAAATTTTCTCCCCTTCTTTAGTATCTAAAACTATGAAATTCAAAGAAAAATACTACTTTACAAGAGATTAAAAATAAAGCCACTTGTGGAACAATTGGTACATCCAATCTCTGTTTCACCCTGGGCCCATTTCTGCTTTGTTCTTTTGCTCCTCCTCTGCCTAATTAAAGATCCACATGGTTAATCCATTCCCATGTAACCAACTACCCTAGGCCTTCACAGTGTTTCACAATTTTGAGGGTAAGAAATCTGGGTTTGTTTATTTGGGTTTCTCTTTGGATTATGTGTTCTCAAAGTGAAGAATTCTGATAGACAATTTCAACTGGAGTTTTTTCTTTTCTTTTTTTTGAGCTTTTTTATTAGATATTTCCTTTATTTATGTTTCAAATGTTATCCCCTTTCCTGGTTTCTCCTCTAAAAACCTCCTATCCCTCCTATCCCTTCCCCCTTCCTCCTCCTTCTACTAGGGTGCTTCCTTAACCACTCACCCGCACCCACCTCAATGCCCTCACATTCCCCTACACTGGGGCATAGAACCTTCAGGGGACCAAAGGCCTCTCCTCCCATTGATATCCCACAAGGCCATGCTCTGCTACATATGTGGCTGAAGCCATGGGTCCCTCTATGTGTACTCTGGTTGGTGGTTTAGTTTTTGGGATCTCTGGGAGATCTGGTTGGTTGATATTGTTGTTCCTCCTACGGGGCTGCAAACCCCTTCAGCTCCTTCAGTCCTTTCTCTAACTCCTCCATCAGGGACGCTGACTGAGTTCAATGGTTGGCTAAGAGAATCCTCCTCTCTATTTGTCAGGCTCTGGCAGAATCTCTCAGGAGACAGCCATATCAGGCTGCTGTCAGCAAGCACTTCTTGGCATTCACAATAGTGTCTGGGTTTGGTAACTGTGTGTGGGATGGATCCCTAGGTGGTCACCTGGAGTTTTCTATGAAAATGTTCCAGAAATATTCCAGAAATTTTGCAGCAGACCTACTCAAAGAATGATACACAGTCCACTGTACTCTATAATTCTTTGCACTCATACAACAGTGAGGAAAATAGAAAGTGCTGATCCCCATAGAGCACCAGTGCTTCTGTGTTCCTTCCCAGAAATCCCACTGTTGCTGTGGCCCTTCTTGAGGGCATGAAAGCCAAAAAGACAAGACAAGGAGAGGAGAGGAGAAGAGAGGGGAGGGGAGGGGAGGGGAGGGGAGGGGAGGGGAGGGGAGGGGAAGAGGAGAGGAGAAGGGAGGGGAGGGGAGGGGAGGGGAGGGGAGAGGAGAGGAGAGGAGAGGAGAGGAAAGGAAAGGAAAGGAAAGGAAAGGAAAGGAAAGGAAAGGAAAGGAAAGGAAAGGAAAGGAAAGGAAAGGAAAGGAAAGGAAAGGAAAAGAAAGGAAAAGAAAGGAAAAGAAAGGAAAAGAAAGGAAAAGAAAGGAAACTAATAAATGTGCTGGGTGGTCAAAGGAACCAGAAAATGAACTAGATACAAAATTACTAATAGATTGACACAAAAAGAGATTCACAAGAAAATCAACCATTAGGCACATGATGTTAATTTGTATGTATGTCTTGATAAGTAGGTAGAGATATGCCTCAGTGAAGACAGAGACTGGAGGGAGTCCAGAAGGATGTAGATGTTGCTAGGGAACAAATTTCTCCAGGGACTCAACAAAGAAAGAGCCTACCTTAACTCTTCCATCCATCAAAATGTGGGAGAGGGTTAACAATAGGTGGGCTCATGATGCCCTTGGTGCTGACATAGTGTTGAGATGAAGGTCACAGCAGAGTGTATAATTAGACCCAAGAAGTTTTAAAGTGGAATCCATAATAATTTGGAGGGTCTTTTCTTCAGGATAGATGTACTGTTTCTCACAGGCAAGGCAAACAATTGGATAGCCTCGTTTTATAAGTGAATGAAATCTCACGGCCATCTCACGGTGTCAGCTGTCATCCAGGCTATCCTACTCTGCCTGGCAGGCTGGGAAATAAAGTGCCGAACAACATATTCAGCTTTCTCTGAAGAACACTGGCTCTCAGGCTCATCAGTCAGTCCTTGTATAGTGCAAAGTATTCCCAGAGGGCTTTTCAGCGAGAAATGGATTCTCTGAAAGCAAAATTCTGTACAGATTGTGGAGAAAGTATCTTGTTTTATATTTGCCCAATACCTTGCTATCATCTAAGTTGTCTGTATTGCTAACAAGCCCTGACTCCTAGTGAGATCTACTCAGGCACATCCTCAGTTGTTCTGATTGTACAAACTCTAAAGAGTAAATTAACCTTAACTTTAACCTGTAGTAAATTAACCAAGACTGAAGTTGCATATATAAAGGCAAAGTAGGGAGGAAGTCAGAAGTCATTACATTAAACTTTGAAAACTGCTGTGACCCAAAGGATCACTGTAGGAGACTGCTTCACATAAGTACGAGTGCACATATATTAATCAGTTACATCCAATGTCGTGCAACCATAGGTCTAAGGGCACAATGGATGGTATAGCCATATGCCTCAGTGCAAAGAGGTTAAAAAAAAAAAACAAAAACAAAAACTGATGTGGAATCTACTTGCCAATTAGCCTGTGCAGGTCCCACCACTACAGACAATAAGAGCAAGCTTTGGGGATAGAACCTTTTTGTAATGAATTGGGAACATTCTAGGTATACTACTAGTAAATGGACAAAAATGCACAAAGATTAAAGATTTGATGAATTAACTATTTTATAAGAATAGTTGCACATACGGGCCATGTCTCCTTTGTTTAATAAGACATGTTTAATGGTTCTGAATAGCTGACATGTAGTAAAACTTTATTTGATTCTCAGGGAACTTTTCCTTGAGAGAGTAGCCTGGAGGCACTAAAAAGAACATATTTAGATATTAAAGAACCAGAGATTGGTGCTGGTAATTAAGAACATCCACATATACATGAATGCTAGAACAACCATTACTGAGGCAATACATGCAAGAGTTAGAAGTAAAGGATGAAGCCAACTCAAAAAGTCTAACAGTTAGAAGCAGGTGTCAGTGCTGTTCTCAGTCAAGCCTTGTCCCTCGGGATCTAAGCTTCTTCCACCATGAGGATGGGCCTTCCAGGAGCAACAGGAACCATTTAGCTCCTCCACCCGCTGAGGAACCTGAGATGGGGATGGTTTGTGATTCCTCATACCTCTATGTTTGGAAGGGTTTTTAAGACCCTATCCTCTGTAAGATACATGTCTGCCTTCGAAGTGAAATTGAAGAATAGTATGTTTGCATTGATAAAATATTTCAACACTATGTAACTACTTACTAGATGTGTGAATTTCTTGTTTCTGACACTATCAGTTTGGGTCCTTAAAAAATTCCATGAGCATCTAAAAGTGCTTTAAATTGTTTCCTTAGATAAGAATTATTTAACCCAGGAAAGGAATGTTCACCCAGCATTCATTTCATACGTTATTATCATGGGGAATATTGTTGTGTAAACTATATTCCTAAGATTCATCATTTCAAAAAGTATCAGAAAAACATTTTACAATATCCAATATTTATTACAGATTCTCAAAAGAAGACCAAAACTAGAGGAATATGTTTCAATCAATGAAGACCATGTGACTTAAATCAATAAACAACATAATGCTGGACAATATTTTCTTAGAGTGTCTTCCAACAAAACTGAAGACACAGAAGAGAAAAATGTGTAATTACTAGTATTATTTTGCATTGTTCTGACAGTTATTAGGAAGGAATAAGGTGAAATGCAAAAGTTAATTGTCTTTTGTTTCAAGTGTGTGCAGAAGAAGAAAATTAACAGAGACTTAGTTCCTTAAATATTAATGACATGGGACTGGAAGTAGCTCAGGCCACTGTGGCACAGGCATGAGCATTAGATTCACATCCTCAGAACCCCAGTTAGTCACAGCTTCCCATTGTGGTCCCAACCGAATGCAAAGCATAACTCAATGAGAGATGATATGCCTATTCCAGACTTTGGGACCCTCCTCAGGACCAGCAAAGGAGAAAGATATCAGGGGATGTTCATGCGGGAGTAAATACAAATGGCCAGCTATCACTTGAAACATAACCATTTTTGCTTTTGTTCTGAGAGATACAAAGTAGAGTAAAATCCCACATCATTTTTTCATGCATTCATTTGAAACATGTAAAATGCTTAGCATAAAAATCTTTCTGTAGTGAAGTCTGTTTACCTATCTTCACTACAATGAGTCTTATTTTTATTTGGGAGCTAATAAAGCCTCTTCCTTCGCTATCAGGTCTAGTGTGTTTCCAGAAAGATTCTTTGTCTACACAAGCAAATATTGGAATGTATGCATCTGCATTGTTTTAGATATTATATCTTCGAGTTTACTTCAATGCATATGAGCATGCCTCATTTTAAATTTTTCTATAGCAACTAAAGCATCACTTCTGGTCTCCTTTCTATCTCTCTCTCCTTTCCCCACCCTTTAATGTCACTGCACTGACATATGAGTGGTGCCCGTGTCTCTAGACTAGAAAGCATTGCTAAAAAGCACTGACTGTTTCAGAGTGTAAACGTGTCCTATGCTGGTTCAGAGTGAATCTTAGCTTCTGATCTATCAGAAACTTCCTCCTCTCTCTGCGAGATGGAGGCACACAGTGCAGCCTATGATGACAAGTGGAACCAGATACATCTGTGGTAGACACTGAGGAGAGAACAATGGAGTAAGGAGGTCTCTGAGGACAGTAGCAGTCCAGGGATTAAAGCCAACTTCATGTTATTTCATTCTACCCCTGGATCTCCAAGGCACCAATACATTTTCTTGTAGTGCAAGCTACCATAGGTGAGACTTGTTATTCTCAACACAAAGAACACTAATTGAACTAGTCATTTCTAGTAATGGAGAGACTACTACCACCACCCCATACATGAATGGTTCACACAGGTTGTGTAAACAAACAAGGTGGGCATGGATGTTTCTGTACATACAATGTTGAGAATAAGCATCAATACATTGGAAGGGATCAATCCTTGGAGTAAAATTGCTATCCAAAGGGAAGAGAACATAAATTTTTGTAGCGCTTTCCAAATTCCACTGCATGGACTTCATAGCACTTCTATCCATTAATACATTAACAAAGTAAACAACTCCATTCCCCAAAAAGTCATTAACACAGGGTTAGCCAAGCTCCCAGCATTTAATGTTGGTAAAGGCACAATATGAGATACCCCTTTGTAATTCTGTTAGGAGGGTCAGACTGCTTACAACCTTTCTGGAAAGCAATCAGGCCGTATGAACCAGAATACTTAACAAGTTCATCCTTTCTGAATGAATAGTTTTCACCTCAGGGACTCTAACGAGGGGAAGCTTTCTGAGATTTGGACAGTGATTTATAGAGGAAAGCCTAAGAGTTATTGTTTAAAACAAAGTGTTGCATTTAAGGAAAAATGATAAAATAAATCATGTCATACACACAGACTATTATTCAGCCATTAAATGCATTTTGGAAAGCATGTAATAAATGTTCTTCAGGCTCATATCAAAAACATTCATGTAAAACAATATGCAAAATTTGAAAGTGCACACACATACAAACATGTACAGCTTACCTCTACTTTGACAGATAGGACATATCATTTACTTTCTTATTTATTCATACACTCATCAAAGGATTTTCTTTTACAATAAGATTAATTCTATTTTTTCATTTCTTGATAAATGGAGCAGTGGATGATTCTTGATTTATTCATAATAATCTTTGACATTTCCAAAATTCCAAGTAATGAACATGTGTTATTTTGTAATCAAGAGAATATTACCTTTCTCTGCTGTCCTTGGCCGTGAGCTTGCCAAGGCATTTGAGTTTGTAGTTAATCAGAAGAGAAGACAACTTCTGGTTCATGAAACTTTCAACAGGAATGAAAAATGAATGCTTTCTGTAGCATTTCAGAAACGCTCATCTTCCTGCTTCAGACCCTCAATTTATTAAGTTGTATGTAAGTTTAGAAAATATTCATTACTACATCAAATTCCCTTGACTCATGTACATTCAGGTTTTTTTTTTCTAAAATAATTTCAACTTATCTCACATAATTCCTGGGCAGAGTGTGTACATGAAGAGGACCTGATATGTAAATGCTTAGTTGATTCTACCGTTTCTATTACCAGTTTTATTGTGTACCAACGACATGAGAAGGTTTAAAATATAATTTTTCAATATGTAGCATCAACTGAAATTAAATGGGAAATTTTTGAGTATAGTGAAATAGGAGGATCCAATGTGAGCAAACCTTTAAAACTAGACTGGGAGAAGAGGAAGAGGAAGGCAAGATTGCTGGCCTGTGTTTTAGTGGAGAGCTTCAAAAAATGATGAGAAAGAAATTTGTGAGCCAATATTGAACACCTAAGACAGAGGGAAGATAGTAGAACCAATGTCTCAAGACTTCTGAGTAGGCAGGCAACTGAGTTGTCCCTTACAGAAAAGACATGCATTGAGACCCTAAGCCAAGGGTGCACCAGAGGGGCTGTCTCATACTCTCACTACACAGTCAGGATATTTGCCCTGATTTAACAGCTTAATGTGCAGTTCTGTGGGCCACCAAAAATGCCAAGATCTCTTCATACCCTACCATGAAAGCAGAACAAGTTAATGCAGGCTTAGGTAGAGAAAACCAAGTGGTAAATATTTTTGAAATTTTAAATATGAACTATTTCTCACCTTCTTTTATTTTAAACTTTTTTGAAATGAGATCATAATTTTTAATTCTTAATTTATTTTGTATCCCAACTGCAGTTTCCCCTCCCCCCTTCCTCCAGCCTCCCTGCCTCCACTCCATTTCTCTCTTCCCTTTCCTCCTTACTAGTCCTCTCATATACCCTCCCCCCACTATTCTTCAAGTTCATGACTTCTTTTTTCACTAATTGTTATTATATGTGTATGATATATACATACAATATAATATATATTCCTGAATTAAACTTGTGAAATCTATATAAAGCTACTTCTATATGTGTTTTCAGGACCATTAACGGGTGGACTATTAATTGGTGTGGTTTCCTTGGGGAAGGCTGTCTCTCTCAACTCCCAGTTTACTTGGGTTGCCTGCAGTTTTTATGTAGGATTCAGACCTTGCGGACTCTTCTCCGTCCAACTTGGCACATTCCTTGATGTCTCATCTTTGTTTAGCTTATTTTGCATCCTCTTTTCTTAACACACTGTTTTAAAATGTACTCAGCATGCCCCAGGAGCCTGAGATATATCTAGCCTGCATATATCTCCTCTAGCAACAATGGAACATCTGGAACCACAGCAGTAATCAGAGTTACTGTGCCGCTGAATTTGTAACGATCAGTCCTTGAAGGAGCTGAATTGGCAGATTTACAGATGATAGGGAAATGATAGGGCTGGATGACTCATCTGCAATATCCCTCCAGTACTCTGTCCCTAGAATGGACTCACAAGTAGACAGGGCCACTTTGGGGAATTTTGTCTGATTTTCTTATTGTGTATGTCTTGCCCAAAAGACTGATGAGCAAATGGAAAGTTTGTTCCAAGTAGGTCCACCCCCAATTTTATTAGCAGAAAATTATTATTGAATTCATCCATTAGTGACGTCATTAGCAACAATTTAGCTAGACCAAATTTTCCCTCAATCAGGAAGCTATGACAATGGCTTCCCCACACACACGTGTCAAAGTCAACCATTCCCTCTTGCCCTATAAGCCCTTAAATGTCGTGATGTTTCTTTTTGCCTCAAGTATTGGCAGTAAATGGCACAGACCTTTGGGGAAATTACTAGAAAATGATGACAACATGGGACTTGCTAGGCGTAAAGCTTCCCTTCGGTCACTTGGGTCCCTCTTAGAAAACTGTCTCCAGTCCAGGAACCTAGACGGTTACCTTTTACCACACTGACCGGGAAAGGTAGAACCTTCCTCAGCAACTCTGTGAGTTCTGATGTTAAAAGGCACATCTGCTTTATTCCGGTGCCATCAGACAACACACCCTATGCATTCCTCACAAAATCGTATAATATTCTTAAGGTTTATTAACACATCAAACCTACCTTAAATACTGTTTCACACCTAGATTTTGACTCATGAGAAATAGAAGAATGTATTCATATTAAAATTTTATATAATGTTCATTGCAGCCTGATATGAAATAGCTAAAATTTCCTAGCAAACACAGAAGTTGATGCCCACAGTCAGCTAATGGATGGATCACAGGGCTCCCAATGGAGGAGCTAGAGAAAGTAGCCAAGGAGCTAAAGGGATCTGCAACCCTATAGGTGGAACAACATTATGAACTAACCAGTACCCCGGAGCTCTTGACTCTAGCTGCATATGTATCAAAAGATGGCCTAGTCGGCCATCACTGGAAAGAGAGGCCCATTGGACTTGCAAACTTTATATGCCCCAGTACAGGGGAACGCCAGGGCCAAAAAGGGGGAGTGGGTGGGTAGGGGAGTGGGGGTGGGTGGGTATGGGGGACTTTTGGTATAGCATTGGAAATGTAAATGAGCTAAATACCTAATAAAAAATGGAAAAAAAAAGAAATAGCCAAAATTTGAAGCAACCAAACGTTCAAGAATCTGTGAATGAAAAATGAAGTGTGCTCCATCCTCATTCATCAATAAAACAGAATATTAATACACAAAATTAATTGAAGAAGGAAGATCCATGGTGATTTTTTTAATGTTATGCAAAATGAAGGCAATCAAATAACAAAGCCAACAAATGTTGTGATTTTATTTACATCAATTCAAGAAGAGGTAAAACTATGATTTTAGATAGATCTTATTTTACCCTAGCCTGAGGAGTTCTCCCACCAGGAGCTGATGGGAGCAGATGTGGAGGAGACCCACAGCTAAACATTAGTTGGAGAGAGCCCAAATTGCAGATCTCTACCAGGTACCCCTTGGACCCCATCAAAAAGAGGAAAGGTTGTAGAAGCCACAGGGGTCCAGGATACCAGGAGAACTCAGCCCATAGAACCAATCATCCCCTATGAAAGCACAAGGGCTCATAGACTAAAGCAGGAAGCATGCGGCCTACATGAGTCTTAGCTAGATCCTCTGCATACATGCTATGGCTGTGTAGCATGGCCTTTTTGCAGGACTCCCAGCATTGGGAGTGGGGTTGTCTCTGACTCTTTCACCTGCTCTTAGGACTCTTTTCCTCCTACAGGGTTGTCTCACTCAGCCTTGATTTGAGGGTTTGTCCTAGTCTTATTCCATCTTGTTGTGCTGCACTCAGTTGGTATCCCTAGGAGGTTTGCTCTCTTCTGAAGGGAAACACAGGAGCAATGGATCTGAGGGAGAGGGCAGATGGAGGAAAGAAGCTGAGAGTACTGGAGGGAAGGGAAACTGTGGTCAGAATAAATTTAAAAAGTATATTCAAAAACATTTCACAGTCATAGAAACATACTTTATCTTTACTATTATGTAGTAATTGTATACAATTAACAAAATTCACTAAAGTATTCACACAAACGGGCTCTTTGGGGGGTTGTAATGAAGCTTCATAAAGCAGAAGATGTGGCATCTTAAACAGAAGGCTAAAAGACATTATCATATATCTCTCTACTCAGTATCTAATTTAGTTACCAAGAAACTAAAGCAGAAACTAAAGAGAAAAATACACAACATATACTTAACAAGTCCATAATGAGAGGCATGCCATAGGTTCAATGCAAAACTGTAAGAATTTAATAGGAAAGGGACCGCTTTCATTTGAAAATCTCTGACAGAGCCACTTTGAGAAGTATCAGTCGGATATACTGATATCAACAAGTGTTGACATGATATAGGTGGATACAGAAAGAAGGGTTCGAGAGCTAGGGGGGGATTTTCATTTGTCTCTTTATAATTGATTGTTTATTCACTTATATATCTGTTTATTTACAACAACTGAGGAGTACATTGTGAAATATTACAGCACAAAGAAAAGGCGGGAAAGCCAACCCACTGAACTGTGAACTATAAGCAACAGAAGCAACTGAGCACAGTCAGTACTTTGCTTCAGGTGAGAAACCTACTGTGAAGAACATGCTGTGCCAATGCTTGATAGATCGATGGAGACAATTGGAAAGAATGTAAGGATGTATACAATACAGAGAATACTTAACGAAGCCAGTTCTGCAAAAGAGATTGTGTTGTGGCTTATGGTGGGACCATCAACAAAGAAATGGACAACAGACCTTCTTTCTTCATTAAAGGAACTAAGAAGTTATACAAGAAAATATGAGACATGTAATAGTACTAAGAAAATATAGATCAGGAAATATCTAGGGGGACAGGATTGAGAAAAGGGCTAGATTGTTCCTCAGGCAGCATTAGTAATTCTGGAGAAAATGGAAGAAAGTTTTCATGAGGGTCCAAGTCTAGTGAGAAAAAAAATGGAATAATAGCTGCAAAAAAACATGGACAAGCCATAGCAGTTAGCTACAAGAATTTTCTGAGCATCCATAAAATACCATAATACACTACTTTTTGGAATGCCTAACCAGTAAGGCTTTCACCAGCAGTATGAGCACAAAACACATTGAAAATAAAGATTACAGAGCAAAACTAGTTAATTAACTAGCAAGAATATTGGGCAATGTCAAGGGTTCTATGACTTCTAAAATGCTGAAACAAGAGGTGAGATATTCAAACATGAAAATAAAAGAGAGAAAAAATTAAAACTGAGGAAGGAAACTCATGGAAAGTTCTTGAAAGGAGGGCAAACTAATGTAGAAAGCAATTGGAAAGATGGCCACAAGAAGACTGTCAACAGACAGGAAGAGCTCAGGTGTAGGGACATAGAAGTCCCTAGAAATGCAATGAAGCACTCTTTAATTAGAAAACACTACACTTGCTAAGAGTTTATAAAAATACTTTTCAGATTTCAATCTACTGTTTATTTATAGAATTCTCAGTGAAATTCTAAGGTGTTAATTAAAGCCTTTATAACCATTTGCACATAGCAATTTCACTGTTCTTCAAGGAAATATGTGGAAACACTTTGCCTTTCAAACACTGTTTCCAAATGATTGTTATCTATGTACAATCATAAAAGCAGAACTTCAGCTGCCTTCTCTGTGCTGCTGGCAATGGAATCTTTCTGCAAGGAAAAGATAGCGTGACTGGATTACAAAACATACAATTTCTAAATGTACCTCATATAGTCATGATGATTAAATTAAATTTCTTTACCTCTAGGGTTGAGTGATCAACTTGTGGAACAAATAAAAACTAAGGAAATAAAAAGAATATTTTTCTCTTAATGTTCTGCTTCTCAGGAATAAAAATGAATTTTTAAGGGCTCCATTATTTTGACTGGAAAAAGCAAAACTCTAGCAAGGCAGCAGGTGGTTATCATTTTGAAACAGAAAAATAAACAGTTTCAAGTTCAAAGCATTCCTTTGAATTTAGGCCAATTGAGCATTAATCTCTCTTGAGTATTGATGTCTATAGGTGAGCTCTGAAATGCTAATGTGATGACTGTGTTCATCACTTGGGACCAGAGACTGAAAGTTGTAAATACAGGATAAAAAAAACCAAAACATGCCATCCTGCTTACCCCCTGGGAGATCTGGTTCTGAAAGAAACACGCTTTTGGAGAAGATACAATGGAAAGGAGATAACAGTGGTAGAGCTAGATTGCTCAGCTATATACATTTTCTAAGGACAGTTATATATTGCATGTACAACAAAAAATGCTAGACTCCCAGGGACAGCATCAGTCCACATGAGTTATAGAGTCCAACATGACTGCATTGCTGCATTGCTTAATCTTATCTTGTCACATCTCCAGACACATGTGATCTGTTTTCTCACTTTTGACCACAGTGGATTTCTCCTGTTACTGGAATTTAGAGGAGAAAGCTTTTCTTCCTTTGGAAATTGTGTGTGTATGTGTGTGTGTGTGTGTGTGTGTGTGTGTGTGTGTGTGTGTGTGTGTGTGTGTGTGTTTCAAAAGTCAATGCCCAGTGTCGTCTTCTATCGCTCTCCACCTTGTGTGTTGAGAGAGGATCTTGCATTGACCCTGGAGTTCACAGATTGGCTAAGAGCTCTAGGCATCCTCCTAGTCTCCACATTCCTGGAGCTGAGACTGCAAGTGTGTATCACTATGCTTGGCTTTTCTCTGGGTGCTGGGGATCTAAACTCAAGTGCCTACACTATCACAGCAAGCACTTTTCCCACCAAGCCATCTCTCCATCCAATCCTCAGGTTTCCTTTCTTAGTGTGAATAGGAAGTACATAATCCTTGGTAGACTGCCTTGATAGATGTAAAGTGGAAGCAGACAGACAGGCCTCAAGGTTGCCCGACAGCGTAAGGCATCATTCTTGCAGTACACACTGTTGGGTCACTAAGGCGTCATTATTATCCAGGACCTGTGGAGAACAGCAAGAAGTGAGAAACGCAGCATGTGCAATCCAACATGTGCAATCCAACATGTGCAATCCAACATGTGCAATCCAACATGTGCACTGGCAGACTATTCATGTAAAAATGACACTGACAGCTATCATATCTATGGTCCTGGCCTCTGTCGGGAATTCTTTTAATCCTATGGGAAGGGTGTTATTATTTCACTTTCCATCTTAGACTTGAAGAAGTGGAGGCAAAGGCTGATTGCATTACTCCTCCGTGATCATTAAGATAATAATGGAATCAAGATGGGAAGCATACGGTCAGCTCTCAGAACCTGGGATTCTCTGCTTCTTACATTCTGACCTTGTTTTATTTTTATTCAGCTGAGAGGGAAATAGGAAAACCGGGAAGAGTTCATGTGTTGGGTAGTAACCAAATAAATTGGCGCAGTCCTCGATTGTAAAGCAAGCTTGGTTTTATAAAAACAAACACTTGAAGTTTTTCTATTAGCTTTTAAAGACAAAAAGCAAAACGAATTTACAGTGGCATCTGGGACAAAATTTAATTATAAGGCAATTATTCCTTCTCTTAATAGGACTGAATATCACAGCTGCACAAAATATGAAGGAACTATAACAAAGGGTTTCTTTGGTTAACTATCTCTTTTTATTACTACTCTCTTTTAGTCTACATTAACTATGCTTAACAATGGGATATTTGAAAAGCCAAATATTCCAAAGCTAAAACATCTGCCAAGCAAGTTTATTTTTCTGTTGATCTTTTGTTTCTGTGTTTGCTGATGGTCTCACCTTACTTTTTATTATGGATGGGGTTCAATCCAATTAAAATTTTCAAACATAAAACCTTATAATGTGTTATAAGGAATTTCACTTATCATGTAAAATTGTTACATGGAAGTTTTAGAACAGAATTTGGTTTTATGGAACCTCTTTCCTTGAGTCAGAATAAAAAATTACTGGTGTTAATACACCAGGCAAGTGCATAATTTAGTTAGTTAACAAAATGTGTCTCCCTACTTGACAACAGTCATACATCACTCCCTGATGCTGATAGGTGATGGGATGGCAAGAATTTTAGAGCTGGGCTGGTAAGGTATGTCAAGGTTCACATAAAAGAAATTTCAGCAGTTGGAGAAAGTCTCCTCAACGAAATGTCATCTCTTACACCTGAAATAGATATTACTCCATATTGGGATATTTATATGATATTTGGAACTCACTTAGCAAATTCAACACTATCAAAACACACTTTAGGCTTCAGATTAGCCTTGCTAATTCAAAAAGTCACCAGCAAGAGTAAAACATTATCTTCTAAAATAAAGAATTAAAATCCCCCACCCTGGAGACTTTTAAAATAAAAATACGTCTGCAATCTGTAACTAGTTTTTTGAAGTGCCCAGAAGCAAACACATTAGAGAAGAATGAAAGTTATTTCTATTCTTTACATTTTTTCCCCAGAGATTGGCCCAGAGAACTAAAGCACCATCTTGAAATCATCAATGCACACGTGACTATTGCTATTGGTTATAAGGAAGAGCTCTGACTCCTGAGTTCCAGTTCGTGACCTTACAGTACATTGTACAAGCCAGTGAAAAACATCATCATTATCATTACTATTTAACTAAGTGACATCAAAAAATAATGAGTTTATGTTAAGGCAAATTTGGAAATATGTAAGTTCGGCCATTTTCTTCAAATTGTCTTTTATTTACTTCACAGATAACTCCTTATTGTACAAAATATTCATTTTAAGAAAGCTTTTGGGGCTGGGGAGATGACTCAATGGATAAAAGAGATTGTTGCAAAAGCATCATGACTTGAGTTCAAAGAGCAGGCATCCCATGCATGGCCACAATGTTCACAGTGGGAACAAAGACCACCATGGCTTGCTAAATGGGAGCCTAGCTCCAGGTTCAGTGAGAGTCTCTGTGCTAAAGAAAATAAGATAGCGTGTGGTAAACAATTATATCCAATGCCCTTCCTGGCTTCTTTGAACTCACATGCATGCACACCTTTACAAGCCCACCCCCCAGAGCTCATCTCTCTAGCTGCATATGTATCAAAAGATGGCCTAGTCAGCCATCAGTGGAAAGAGAGGCCCATTGGACTTGCAAACTTTATATGCCCCAGTACAGGGGAACGCCAGAGCCAAGAAGTGGGAGTGGGAGGGTAGGGGAGTGGGGGGGAGGGTATGGGGGACTTTTGGGATAGCATTTGAAATGTAAATGAAGAAAATGCCTAATAATAATAATAATAATAATAATAATAATAATGATCTGCAAAAAAAAAAGAAATACACAACGTTTATGCACACACCAAGAGAAAGAAAAGAAAGATAAACTTTTGTTAAGACTAGAGAGGAATCTTGGAAAAGGATTGCAAGAGGGTTGGAACAGAGAGAGAGAGAGAGAGAGAGAGAGAGAGAGAGAGAGAGAGAGAGATTACTCTAATCATTCTATTGGTCTATCAAAACCCAAGAGAATGAGAGATGCATGGCTTAATAAAGGAATGTAATACCAACAAAATTTTTTCCTAGCCCTTGCTCTAACTGGATCTGAAGGTTAGTGATATTTTACCGGGAAATGTTGCCTATGAGAATCTACGGCAGAAAACAAAGAATCGTAGCAAGGTGCAAAACCAAAAGAAAACGAAGGAGTCAGCACCTCCTGATCCTCGCCTGCTTTTCCTCCAACCTCATCTCCCAACCCCACCTCCCTGAATCCACAGGACTAACAACATAGCGCTGTGCCTTCCTTCTTTTAGTTTCTAGCAGCAGAAGGTCGCTTGGGTTCTTCCATCATCTGGAAAAGGGAAGTTGAAAATGAGGATGCCCTCCTGCCGAGCTGAAGCAGGCCACTGTGCTTCATCCCGCTGTATCTTTCTACGCGTCATCTCGCTCTGAACCACCCTGTGTCTTTTATACTCCTTCACAGTCTCATTCCACACACGATCTGAGCTGTCCTAGCCCCAGTCTATGTTAAGCCCCCTTGAGAAAATGCATCCTGATTTTTTTTTTTTTAATTCTGTATCCCAAGTCAGGGAGTATGATGGATCCACTTCACCCTTTTGTGCTCTGTCCTTATTGATAAATATTGATTTATTGTTCATGGCTGAGTTGTTTTCTACAAAAAAAGACAAAATGAAGTATTAATCATATCTAAATGTAACCTTATTTGTAAAGGAGGTCTTTTCAGATATTCTCAAGGTAAGAGGCGATCCTTAGGGTAGACTCAATGCAGTGTAGCAGGCGTGTTAGAGCAGGGAAGTAGACACAGTCACGGGGGCAGGGGGCAGGGCGTGGATGGGTGCAAGCATGGGCAGATACTGGGTTTGTCCTTCCACAAGGCCTGCTGTTTGACCTTTGGTGAAGCAGAACACCGTGGTGGAAGGATAGTCCTGGAAAGAGCTACTTAGCAACCAGGAAGCAGAGAGAAACAGGCTGAACAAGGCCAAAAATGAGGCACCATTCGAAGGCACACCTTCCCTGTGACCTACTTCCTCCAACCATAGCGCACGTAATAAATCTGCACCGACTCCCAGCAGTGCTGGTAAAGTATGACTTCATCTGTGGCTAGGGCAGTGGTGAACTTGGTAACTGTTTGCCACACAAGCACAAGTCTAGGGACCTGAGTTCAACCCCCAAGTAAGAGCTGGGAGCAGTTGCCTGCTAATTACCCCACTCGTGGGAAGATAGAGATAGGGAGGTCACTGGGGGTTTTGGCAAACCAGTTGAGTTAATTGATGGGTTACAGGATCAGTGAGATACTCTGTCTCAAAAATAAAGTAGAGGGCAGTTGAGAAAGACAACTGACACTGACCTCTGGCCTTCACATATGTGTAACACACACATGTGCACATGCAACTACACAGATACATTCACAAATACATACATACATACATACATACATACATACATACATACAAACATACATACATACATACATACATACATATGTACATACATACATGCATACAATTTTTAAAACTTATAACAAATACTTTATTAATCATTGATTATGTCAGAGTCTTCCTGATCCACTTATCTTGCTGTTGTTGAAGTCATCATCTGGGAAACAAGTCCTCAACACATGTGTGCTTGAGGCAGAATTTATTTATTTTCCTATTGGCTCCCTACTTTGTTCTTTTACTCTATTTTCAACTATTTGAAGATGTTTATCTGTTTCCAATTTTGTCTTTTCACTCTCCAAAGATAAAAATGTAGCCTCCTATAAGTAAGAAGACCCTGAGTCCTAATGAGTTTTCAAACTTTTCAGGAAAATGGGCCCCTGATACAATCAGTTAGAGTAGCTGACACATGCCATCCGTGCCAGTGCCTCCAAGATGTGCATGTATCACCGACAAGCTACTCTTGCAATGTTCCACCTGGCAGTGCCAAGAGGCTCAGAATGTTCTGGAAGTCTGTCTCCATTATTGACAGGTTGCCACACAGCTGTCCTTACTTAGAAGTAAAAGCTGCATTATAAGTAAGAGAACAGCCCTTTTGCAAGTACATCTGGATGCAGGAATGAAACAGGTATAGAGCCTCCTACAGCTAATAGAGGTAAACTTACAGTATGACCAAATAAAAGGTCAGTAAGAATCAGGTAATATTTTCTGGCATTCTTAGAGTTAAAAGTTTTCCAGTACCATTTTTTTCCAAACAACAACTCAGTGTATGTTGCTACTGGATGCAGAGACACATATCACATAACCGTACCCTGGCCTATCCTCAGAGACATTCAAATGATGAACAAAAACCACGGTGACCTTGTTCTAACCAACACGGTCTTCAAAAAAGGAGTTGGTACCACACAATTTTCTGTACTTCTAATGTCTAAATACCACCCAAACCCATAGGCTTAATCTACTATTTACTCCTTTAGTCTTCCATTTGCAGCAGAGATCTGCAATATGAAATAAAATCAAAAGCACATTTTGACTGCCTTGAACCTTGCCAATAATGTATCAAATCCAATGTATACCAGTTTGCCTGGGCCAAATGTTAAATCTTCAGAAATTCTATGAACATTGTTAGCTTAAATGTGACCATCTTGGAAATAATTGGTGAAAATAAATAAATATTTCAGCAGGTGCTACAAAATAAGATGGTTTGATGTTTATTTGTCAAGAAAGCTGGCTGCTAAATATTCATCAAGGTGCCACCAACTCCTATTATACCAGGAACAATGTTCATATACTTTTAAAAGACATATCTATATAACTGCCGGATACTTGACTGCTGTGTCTCAGTTTTCAGATGTTGCCTTTTCAGAATATACCTGTTTTACTCCCCCCTCAATCCACCACAAGCAAATATTGAAGCAACAGAGCCCTGCTTACACCTCTCAACAGCCACACATCTGGTCCACAGATCAGAGAATTCATTTATTGTCGCTCCTGATTTTCATTTGACATTTTGCAACTGACCTGAATCCTCTCTTCATGTTCCAGAGAGAGAGAGAGAGAGCGTGAGATGGGAGGTTTTGAACAGTCAGAGTAGGTTTAAAAATGAGTATGTGAAAATATTGAGTAATAAATATTTTAATTCAAGACTAATTCCTAAGTAATGTATTATCCCCTAGGAAATACAGAATAATTCTAATTCAGACAGGCTGCTTCTGCAGTTCAATACAGAATAATTCTAATTCAGACAGACTTCTGCAGTGCAGAAGAACAAGCAGCTGGGAACGTTGGCCTCCATCCAGTTTGATAAACTAGGGACAGGCTACTCCTGTTCATGGAAATCTTAGCATTCACACTTCCACTGTAAGACCTATCATGGGGGTCCTTTATCGTTTGTCTTTTGTGATTTTCAACTGATTTCTCTCCAAAAGAAAGAGAAATTAATTTTGCTCTAAATTTAAAGGTTGTAATAATAAGGTGTGGACCCTATTTTTTCCACTGGCTTGATAACTGTAGTTGCTTCCCGATTTTCTTGTGGTTGATAAAACTGAAAGAAATCCCATCCACCCAGTGCCCTTATCCACCGATTCATTGTCTATGGCTTTAGTTACCATAAGTCAAATGGGACTTGAAAATAGTGAACAAAAAATTTCAGAAATAAATGATGAATAAGTTTAAAACAACATTAATGAGAGCACATTATTATAATTGTTCCATGCTATTAAGAACTATAGTCAAATGTAGGTTGTGTCTAGTTCATAAGTTAAACTCTATTATAGGTTTGCAATTATAGGGGAAAATCATGGTGTCAATTTGATAATGCCATGCTATTAATGTCAAGTGATGTCTCACTGTGATTTTAATTGTGTTTCTCTCATGATCAGTGACATTGAGCATCCTCTCATATACCTGCTGGCCATTTGTGTGCCTTCTTTTAAAAAAAATGCCCATTTAGGTCCTTTGTCTAGCTATCAATCAGATTGTTTATCTTCTTGTTATTGTGCTATTTGAATTCCTTATATGTTTTAGACAATAACCTCCCCTCAGATTTATGTTTTGCAAGAACCAAGGGTATATGTCAGGTGAGAATGAATATTTAACATATTGAAGGCCTTGGATTTAATTCCTAACATATGCAAAGAAAATGACAGCGTACAGGATCTCCAAAGATGTCAACAACAGATACGAAGCAGAATACTATACCCATAAAATGCGTGCTGTTTCCATAGAGGGTTCCTGGAAAGTACACATAAAATGCTAGCCTGACTGAAAATAAACTGTTTTTACAAACCAACCTTGGTATAATGTCCACCATTAAAGCTTCATTCCTTTGACTTACAAAAATAACCATATACATTGTGTAGTTAAATTGTTGAGATACCAATATATCTTCTATTTGTGTTTATACCCAAAGATAAATGCTACACCAAGCCACTCTTTATAGGAAATGATGGTGAATGCAGAGATTCATGGCTGCCCAGGTGCTGAGGATAAGAGACAATTGCATGTTTGGTCCTAACCAAGATATTTATGCCACCATCTCTAAGGCTTAGAGGACATCACGGAAGAGGAGTCAGAAAGAATGCGTGAGCCAGAAGACAGACAGGCTGTGAAATGCCATGTTGTATGTTTGACATAGCTAAGGTAGGCATGACCTCATAGTAGCTATGACTACATTGGGCCTACACAAAACTGTCAACATTCAACTCCCCTGCCCTACAATAACATTGACTACTAATGGATTTTGGGAGAAGGATAACATCTGTCTTCAGTTGTGTTCCCACTCAGGAGCCCACTAGGCTTCAGGGGCTAAATCCAAACCTCTGATCACACAGAAGGCCAGAGTTAAACTTAGTGGGCCTCAAAACCAAATAAAATGAAATCAATGTAGGGAATAAATTTGCAGAAGAGTAATAATGTAAAAGAAAAATAAAAAACAGTGGGTGATTATACTAATCATTTCATACATATAATGCCTATGTGTGTTAAATTGTTAAAGAAAAATTCAGTTAAAATTATTTTTTATAAAGAACTACATGACACCATTAATATTTCAATAAGATCTAATCACCTCAAACTAGAAAAACATATAAACTTTTTGGCCTGTAATTTTTACTGAGTTTCCACAGTGCCAGAGGCCCTTGGCTGCATTAAAGGGATCCATGTATGAAGCTTGAATTGTCCTCAAAGAGATCCACATGAAAGACACACAGCTCTTTCTAAAGTGTCTCTCTCATGGAACCGGATTGGGGTTTGTCTCCACTCTTCAGAGAGCACTTGGCTGGTCAGTGGTAGAGCTGAGCCAAGTCAACAAACAATTTCCAGCTTAGAGTAGACTCTCCCCTGTATTGTATTCCTTGGAATTAAGGGATAAGTCACTACTGACAGTTAACCAATCCTAGGAACTGTGGATGTACTTTGAATGATGCCAAGTATAGAATATTAAATATTTTTAGGGTTTGGTAGTCACAGTAAAGATGCCTGCTTAGTAGGTGGGAGGACGGGGGTTTGATCCTCAGAAGGAGAAAACAAAACAAAAAATAATAATAATAACAAAAAGCACTGCCAGGCAAGCATGGTGGTTTGGAAATCAGTCTGGCGGTTCCTCCAAAAATTGGACATAGTACTACCAGAGGATCCCGCAATACCTCTCCTGGGCATATATCCAGAAGATGTCCCAACCGGTAAGAAGGACACATGCTCCACTATGTTCATAGCAGCCTTATTTATAATAGCCAGAAGCTGGAAAGAACCCAGATGCCCCTCAACAGAGGAATGGATACAAAAAATGTGGTACATTTACACAATGGAGTACTACTCAGCTATTAAAAAGATTGAATTCACGAAATTCCTAGGCAAATGGTTGGACCTGGAGGGCATCATCCTGAGTGAGGTAACCCAATCACAAAAGAACTCAAATGAAATGTACTCACTGATAAGTGGATATTAACCCAGAAACTTAGTTTAGCGAGATATAAGGTACAATATGTAAAACATATGAAACTGAAGAAGAATGAAGACCAAAATGTGGACACTTTGCTCATTCTTAGAATTGGAAACAATCACCCATGGAAGGAGTTACAGAGACAAAGTTTGGAGCTGAGACAAAAGGATGGTCCATCTAGAGACTGCCATATCCAGGGATCCATCCCATAATTAGTCTCCAAGCGATGACACCATTGCATACACTAGCAAGCCTTTGTTGCAAGGACGGTGATATAGCTGTCGCTTGTGAGACTAGGCCAGGGCCTAGCAAACACAGAAGTGGATGCTCACAGTCAACTATTGGGTGGATCACAGGGCCCCCAATGGAGGAGCTAGAGAAAGTATCCAAGGAGCTAAAGAGATCTGCAACCCTATCGGAGGAACAACATTATGAACTAACCAGTACCCCAGAGGTCTTCACTCTAGCTGCATATGTATCAAAAGATGACCTAGTCGGCCATCACTGGAAAGAGAGACCCATTGGACACACAAACTTTATATGCCCCAGTACAGGGGAATGCCAGGGCCAAAAAATGGGAATGGGTGGGTAGGGGAGTGGGGGGGTACTTTTGGGATAGCATTGGAAATGTAATTGAAGAAAATAAGTAATAAAAAAAAGAAAAAAAACAAAAGAAAGAAAGAAAAGGAATGCCCCCCTTTTGTAATGTGTGGCCCCACTTTGAGAATGATTAGGAGGTGTGGCCTTGTGTAGGGGGTGTGGCCTTGTGTGTGTATGGGGGAGGTATCAATGGAGGTGAGCACGGGGGTTTCAAATCCTCACACCACTCCCAGTTAACTTTCTCTCTAACTCCTACCTGGAAATAAGGATGTAAGTTCAGTGCCATGCCTGTCTTCTCAATGCCGTGCTTCCTGCCATGCTGAGAAACAACTAGTCCACAATAAAAACTTGATTATATAACTTGTCTTTGTCCCTGTGTCTTATCACAGACCAGAAAAATAACTAAGATATCAGATATTCTTGGAAGAGACCAAACATGTTTAGTCAAACAAAACACGATCTAAGAATTCTACTTTCACAGGTTGAGTGGTGCAAGCCTTTGACCACAGCACTTCAGAAGCACTCAGGAGGCAGAGGCAAGTGGATCTATGTGAGTTTGAGGCCAGCCTAGACTACATGGTGAGTTCTAGGCCACCTGGGTCTAGACTGAGACTGCCTCACAAATACAAAAATTATCCTTTCTCCTTTTATAAATCCCTGTTGCAGGAAGGGTGGTAATGATGTCTTTCTTTCAACAGCCTGAAAATCCATTGTCTAATGTTTCTAAAACAGATTATCCCAAAATGAGCAGTTG